>NC_058337.1:54809639-55112670 GCF_905475395.1 Chrysoperla carnea | reverse complement strand
ATTCCAATATACAAATTAATTTTAGCGAATTAAAATTTTGTTTCTAGAATTTAGCTATTTTAATATTAAATTCTGTTGTGCCGATTCAGTACCTTAACGATTACTCGAATTATGATTAAATTGGTAAAATATGATGTAAAATTATTAGTTTTGTTCGTGTTTTAAACGAATGTGTTAAAAAGTTAGTAATAATAGATATCTAAGCATTACTAAAATTATATGGAACATTCTACAAATAAGTATGTATGTAATATAGGATTTAATATACCGGATGTATCAGTATAAATGATCAAGATTCAAGTGGCTTATACGGTATGTCAAAACATACAATTTGGTATAATAAAGATGTGCCCGGAAATGATCTTATTGGTAATACAAACCTCAGACCTCTTCTTTTGTGAATAATTTTCTAATTTGAAAGATTCTGCTATTTCTTTTCAGTTACAAGCATGGGTTGATTTTTAAAAGATGCAAGTAAAGACTTAGAGAGATGTTCTTATCTTAGTATATAGCAACACTGGGGTAATTTGTCAAAATATTTTATTGAAAAAATTTTGAGATGTAATGTAACGAACACCTGATATGTACCTTATAACAATTATAAGCAACTTTACTGATAAAGGTTTTTGGCACGATAAAAATAAACATAATTTATTTTTTAATTATCATACTTTGAAAAACTATAAGTACTATCCATTTAAAACTGCAGCCTTTGACTATAATCTGGCTAAGCTTTTTTAACATTGACTTTGTTTAAACTACTAAAGTAAACTTTAATTTTTAACTTGATCCAAAGATTTACTACTACTTTTGGTTGCCACTGCCAAGTTTAAATTGAGCACACCTATAGCCGAAGAATTTCAATAAAAATACACTGTATTCATTAAATACTTACTAAAAATTTATATCAATAGCCTTGTGGCGTTATTTCAAACTGATTGAATTTGATAGAAAATGTAAAACCTTGAAAGATGAAAAGAAAAGAAATATATATCGAAAATCTTAAGAGCTAGCTTTTCATTTATCTAAATATTAAACTAAAACTCTAAACATAAATTAAAACTTAAGTTTAAATGCAAATTCTTTTCATTGAAAATAAAACTAAATAATTACGTACCGAGAGCGGTGGTTTTATCTTGAAGTCAAACAATTAATATTTATTTATAAAACTCTTATTTGAGTATGTTTGAAATTGTAAACGCATAGACATTTCTTCTCTGGACTGAAAAATAATATAAATACAAAAATTGTATGTTCGTAGAACAGCCCATACAATAGATCTCTGAATAACTAAATAGCTAAGGTTTATTAAAATTCTCACAGGAAATATGATTTAAACTCAATGAGTAATTATAATAAATCTGATAATTTATGACTGTCATTAATTTCTATAAAATAATATCCTTCATTCAGTCAAGTCATATCTCTATTATTATAAGCAATAAATTCTAATTTGACTGTTTTAAAAACTTCACTACAGTTTACCACTACTGATTATGGTAATGGTTGCTATGACAGACAGACTCACTCAACTCAAAACTCAACTCACTTTGAATAACTTTAAATGATATTTTATTTAATATTATATGAGATTCATTTAACAGTAGTTATTTATTAATGTCTGATCCACATGGAGTCATCCAAGATTCCTGTTATCTTACACTTTATATTGTGGTTTTTTAGAACTGCACACGTTGTCAGAATTTTTACTTACACTGTGTGTATCAACATGCTTTGTGTAGAACTGCAGATATTGGATATTAACTTTTTAAAGGGAATTTTAGAACTACACAAACCGGAAGTATTACTGCACATTTTGTGAAGAACTACACACAGCTAGTTACATTATACAACTAAATCAAGGTGCATAGTTTAATTACGTATATAAAAATAAGTCTGTAAATCTGTAATAATAATAAATTTGAGATTTGTTGGAAATTTTTGGCATTCTCGTTTACATTAGGCTTTAAAAGGCATATTCATAAAACAAAATATGATCTTTTTAAATCTTTGAAGCCCACCGAGTGTAAGCTGAAAGGGATAGTTATATATTATTGGTGTTACAAGATGTTCTAAAGCAAGTAATATATACCTAAACAAGTGAAATCAAACAATTGACTGAGTTAATTGTTAAAATACTATTTATAGGCAGTGTTGATGGCGCAACCGTTTGTTTTTTGACGTCATGTAAATAAAAAACGATATCCACTTTAAAATAGCCACGCACACATAACTGATATTCCCACATTAATACATACTATAAAATTTGTACCTAATTAGCGCTCTCGTGGGTAAACAGTGATGTTTACAAAAAAATGTTTTGAACAAAAGTTGTTTATTTTTTTATAATAAAATTTTTTATATTTAAACTTTTGTTCTATCTCTAACGGTTTACAAGATCAGTACCTCACTTTTAACATCCTGAGTACGCTATAAAAATTTTATCTTGATATCTCTTTTCGTTTTTGAGTTATCGTGTTGACAGACAGACAGACAGGCGGACAGACAACCAAAACATCTGAACACCTACATCAAAAATTTTTTTCGTAGCATCAATATTTTTAAGCGCCACAAACTTGGGTCAATTCGTCAATCTTTAGATTCCTCGTGAATCAAAAATTTTCGGAGTCAGTATAGTTTGTCTAGATCAGTATAATTACATTTGGTGAGAATTACTTGTGTCTGGCTGAGAGACATAGTAGTGATTACTATTACAATATCTTTGGTAGTGATTCACAAGATATAAGTACAAGTTATATTGATACATTTGAAGCGAAGATATTGTAATGATTTGAAGGATTGTCATATACATTGTCATATATAATAACTTAATCAGCATCCGTTTTCCAATAATCATGCACATATTGATCAGACACGATAAATATTTATTTTTGGTTTAGTGAAGATTTTTACGACTTGTTTCATTTATATTGATACAAGTAAATAAACTAGTGTGAATTTGGCATAACATTACAAAATTAAATATTATTAAAATTATTATTTTAATTCTTTTTTTTTTTGTTGTTGTTGTTCAAAAGTATAATCATAATAAATATTAAACAACAATAAGTCATAATTTATATACATTAACTAACTAGTAGTGACATCTATATTAGGTATATTATGATTGCACTTTAAATAAAATATATTAAAACGTTAATTTATTATAATTAATGCATTTATAATTTTTAAATTATTTATATTATTATTATTATTGTTCTATATAAAAAATTAATTTATTTATTATTTTATTATATATAGTAATTTTTAAATATTAAATAAATGATGAAGTTTTATTTTATTTAAATTAGTTTGAAATTAGAACGTAGAATCATCACTAGGACATAATTTCGACTGATCTGTGACGGATAGGTAAGTTGGGTCTGAATATTTGGGTTGGGTCTAATCTAACGCTCTTCAATATTCGCTAATACAGGAATTAGTTTTTCATAAAAGTCAATTCCTCGTAGAAATACATCCGAATTTAAAAACTCGTTGTGATCATGTAACAGCACAGGGGTATTGTTCATTGGAGAAAATCCTATCGCAGGCAATCCCACCTAAAAAAATATTTTTTGCTATTTTCAAATAATATTTTTGCAATAAATTTTAAAGTGCTATTTTTGAGCAAGTTCATAATATGAGAGGTACTAAAGGATACCGTACCATATACTAAACGTACTTCTTAAGCATTTCTGCATTTATAGGCAGTAGTTTTATAATACCTATATATGTTTAAACTTGGTATTACTTCGATGCGGTAATATTTTCAAGAAGCGTTTGTTTATAAGGTCGAATTTGGTTTTAAATCTCTTGAAAGTCCATTTTTTTTTAGTCAAAATAAATCGAAAAATATTTTCGAACAAAGATTTTGCGACTAATTTTGATCGTTCGTTAATATAAATAATATATATGTAATTTGGAGAATTTCTAAAAATATAAGGAAACAAACTTCAACAAAAAGACGATGATTACTATTACCTGTCTTATATATCGGCTATCTGTTCCGCCGGGGAATATTAGCGGTTTTAAATTCATTTTCCTGAAATAAAATTAGCTAATATAATTCTTCAGTTCAAAAAATTTACAATTTGAAAGGAATTTAATTACAGTTCATCTGTAACAGATTTAAAAGCTATCCACCATGGGTTTGTATTGTCTAAAGATGTTACAGGAACTCGCTTATTTCTTTTAAATTCAATGGTAACTCCTTCGCCAGCTTCTTTACACCATTGCAAAATTTGTTTTTCAAAGGCAACTTCGTCCAAAGTTAATGCCATACGTACATCGAACATAGCACTTAGCTCTGGTGGCACAACATTATTTTGAACTCCCCCCTGTATAAATTAATTTTTTTTTAATTCTATGCACGTATTCAAAGGATATGCCGAAATAAAACTAATTCGTATAATAATGGTAAGAAAAATTTATAGACTTACGAAAAGTTTTGTAAGATTAACAGATGTCACATCGCCTATTGATAATTTTGGATTACTTTCCAAACGAGCTTTTTCTTTAGCTCGGAATGTCATGAATTTATCGATGATTTTGTGCAATTTCTCACCAGTTGTGTTAGGTAACAATAACGAACCATGGCCTGGTGTTCCAGGACATCTGACTAAAATATCTACAAAGATACCAAAAATTACTACAATTTTCTTTTTATAACTTATATTTTTTAAAAAGTTACTTACTCCAACCAAAGCGTTCACCATTGAATAAAACATAGTCATTAGTTGGATTTGCCATGCCTTCATCCAACGCAAAGCCTATATTTAGCGCTCGAAAGTCAGCTGTTTTCACGAAACTTTGCATACCATCATAACCTCCTATTTCTTCATCTTAAATTATAAAATTCTTGTTTATGTTTCTTGAAGTGAGTAATTTATCAAGAGTTACTTGGAAATTTTCCAAGTGGGAAATGTAAAAGTGGGGCTAAAATCAGAGTTAAAATTTTACCTGGTACAAATGAAAAATGGATTGTCCGACGTAAGGAATAACTAGCTTTCCGTAACCGTTTAACTGCTTCTAAATATTGGATTCCAACACATTTCATATCTTGAGATCCTCTTGCAAAAATATTCCCTCTTATGTCAATATGAGCACTAAATGGTGGATAAGTCCATTTGTTCTAGCATGAGAATTTAAAAATTATTAGGTTAATGTTCCTATACTTACTATTTTCTAATTAGCGGATTAAATTAGAATGAATTCTACTTTTTAGATTTCCAGCTTAATTCCTCTACAAATTGTTTAGATTTTATATGAAAGTAGTGCTTAGACCAAAAGAAAATATACCTGCATATGAATGGCTTATGAAAGTATTATTATATTCTCATTAGCCGGTCTATTCTTTGATTATCAAAAATGCCAAAATTATATTATTTTGAATATCAACAAAATAATATCTGGTCCTATTCGCAAGGCCCTTTGTTACTCATCAATATCTTCCATGCGAAATTGATCTAGAAGTAATTCAGACGCTCTATGTTGGCCTGTATTTACAATTTAAGGGCTTGTTTAAATACGTTTCTTTGCAATTCTTCTAGTAATTCGTTTAAAGTAATTTGCGGCAAATTTTGATACAACCGTAAAATAAAATAAAATAAATATATATTAAGTAAAATTTCATAATATTATATTTATTAGCATTTATTATACCATAAAATAATAACTGCGTATATATAATCTCAGGAATTTTTAAAAAAATCAAATTTGCTCCCTTAATGCTACTTGCTATTTTTGATTTACAACGGAGACAGAAATTAAATCAAAACTATGCAGTTTATATATTAAAATTTATTATATTATATTTTTTCCTTTTTTGAGATCAACTGTGCCAATTTTTTATAAGCCATCGAATTTCCGCGTTATTGAACAGATACACTCATATGAGTTCATGTAATTTTACATGCAGTAAAAGTATCTGGTTTTTTTTCTAAATGATGGAACTATGAGCTTTTGAATAAATTTAAAAAAATTGTAATTAAATAAGAACCTCTTCAATGCTATACAACATTAAATAATTAAGAAAGGCAGAGTTGGGAGGGAAGATTGGTTTCTAATATATAATTATTACCTCAAAAACGGGAACTACATCCATATGACTATTCAAAAGAATACTGGGAAGAGCTGGTTCATTTCCATACCATGATATAATTACAATTGGTTTTTTTGGTACAGGTTCGTGTATTTTAAGTGGTAATTTTAATATATTAGCTTGTCTTTTAAAAAAATTTATACATTCACCTAAAATTTATTACGAATTATTTCTGTTATTTACACAATTCATTCAAATACACTTGAAAATTACAGGTACTTCTATATATTTTACTGTACTTACTGTAATCGACATTGGGTTGAACCGATGGAATTCGTAAATATTCTTGAAATGTACGAATTGATTCATTTTCACTGAAAACAGTTTCACTTAAAGATGTGCTCATATTGATAATTTTCAAATAGTTTATAATAATGAATAAAATTACTATTTTCAATTGTTTTAAATGATGCTAAATAAACAAGTGATATCATGGAATAAGCCAAAACTTTTATTTATGATTCCAAGTGAAAAAATGTAGATATACCTGCAACAATTATGTCGACACACAATTATGTGTGTAATTAAAATGATGTATACTTAATTCAGTTTGCACAATTCTAATTGGATAAAAAATAAAAAAATTTGGAGCAAAGTCTCGCATAAGTCAAAATTGGAAAATTTTCATGTTGGGATTAAACATTTAAGTCCCACACAAAACCCAATTGGGAGGAACTCATTATTATTTCCTATTTTCGCGTTGGGACTTCCCATATAGGTTACACACAAAACCCAAATGGGAAAAAATGACAATAATTTCTTATTTTCATTTTGGAATTTCCTATTTAGGTTCCACATGAAACCCAAAAAGTAAAAATTGGATTTAATTTTTATTTTCAAGTAGAAATATCCCATTTCGATCCCACACAAAACCCAAATTTGGAAAAATGTCTGTTATTTCCGTTTTTCAAAATCCTTTTAAACATATAAAAAGAAAAGTAACAATTTTTCGAAATTCGAAACAATAATCTTTAATCCGGAATAAATTACAATTTTGTTTTACTATAGAAATAAAAAATTGCTATATTAACGAATGTGTACAAACACAGTGTGTTTAGATCTTTATGGAGTCTAACCAAAATATTTTAAGAAGATATAACTTCCTCTCAATGCCTTTAAAACCCATAAAAATTCCATTCTTGCATATGTAGCCATCGCATAAAGGTATACTGAAATAGATGCCGTAAATATATATGGTTAATGTCCGTCATTTTAAGAACTAAGCTTAGAACAAACATAATAATGTACAAGAAATGGTACTGTATATATACAGGGTGCATGGTTGTTGAGAGTAAAAATTTTATTTTATGTTATTGCTCTGCATGGATTTGTGAATCATCAAATTGTTTCTGAACCAAAAATTAAAAAAACAAATTTGACCCTGGAACTTTCGAAAAGTCTCGAATACACGAAGGTTGATCCATTTCAAAATGTAGGTATTAAAAAGAAAAATCGAACGAGATACTTTTTGGATAATATTCCGGAAAAAAAATTGGAGGTTAAATTAGCACATTCATACAAACTTATAGCTAAAAATCGTATTTTTAAAAACGTGAAATGTTAAAAATCTGTTGAAAACTTATAATCAAACCTTCATGTAAAAAATTTTAATAAAAAATACTTTTTAAGGGACATGCTTTTATTGTTCTAAAAAGTAGAAAATAATTTTATCTATGAGTCTCATTTTAAAATATCAAAAATGAATCGGAACGCCTCATCTACTCCACATGCCTAATTATTTTTCGATTCGTTCTTCATATTAAGCGCCTCAAGCGTTTACAAATAGTCGAGTATGAGTGACTCATAGATAAATTTATTTTCTACTTTCAAGTGCAATAAATCCTTGTCCCTTAAAAAGTATTTTTTACTAAAATTTTTAATTTAAGACTAAGAAAAATGTATATATATCAAATATGGTGGAAGCGATGGGAAAATCAGGACGCCACAACCTAACCGTGCATTGTTATCGAAACTAAATGTGAAATGGATCAAATTTGACTTGCAAGATTTGATTACAGACACAACGGGACAGGTGAACCTAAATAAAAGCTTGTAAAAAAGTTTACCTCTATATTGCTAAGTAAATAAAGAGACAATAACCAGCGTCATGTTTATATCTTTATTTTAACTTGGTTAACACTTTGATAATTCATTAAATAAAAGTTATAATTTAGACAAAATTTTGTCGCTTTGCTTGACCCTGCAGCTACTCAAATTGTGACGCTCAATTTGTCATTAAATTTTTGTTTTGTATTCAGCCACCCTTTATAACAAAGTGAAACGAAAAGTACATTTTTGTGAAAACATTTTAGAAAGATGGGTGTGTGTACACGTGTTTATAAAAAAGACATTTTCTGATGTTGATGAAGAAAAATAGTCTAAGTCGCACAACAGTCGTAAAACTGTCAGAATAAATACATTTTGTGAGGTGTTAAAAACTACCCTTCTTATATTATATAATATATCTTACCAAATTACTAAACATAACAATATGTAGTAACAAACCATGTACACTGTACAGCGTCACCAGACAAAACCGAAAACATAATCGAGAAAAAAATGATGGTTTAAATCTTATAGATTTTATGTATTACAAATCAGTCAGTAAACAGTTTAGTACAAAAAAGCACATCCAATGATTATTCTGGTGTAAATATTATGAGGATCATCGTGTTAAAGATTATTTAAAGCTGTGCTAATTGATCGACAGCGTGAAAATCTTAATACCAACCGTTATGAAGTTTTCTCAACCCCATCAAGAGATCAAATATGGCGAATGGTGCCACGAATATGATACAACTACCGTACGGGGTTGAGTGGTGAAGTTGACACCAACGCATAAATTGTTTGTATGAAAGTAATATAGTGTCTAAGAAATTTCAAATATTGTTGTTTTGAAATGCAACATAGCTTTAAGCAATCTTTTATTGATCTACCACTTAAAAATATAATAAAAAAAATAGTGATGTGATTGTCACAGCTACATGAACAGGTAAAAAAATAAAAGGTTTATACCTGCAAATAGTTTTATTTAAAAAAAATTAGATTTCTTGATAGCATTAATACCAAAAAATGGTATACATTATTTCAAACTTTCTGTAAGTTAGTAACAACATTCTTCATGTAGTTGGCTCAATCACATATGGACTAGACATGATAGATATGCGATCATTATAACCAAATCCTCTATTTAAAGCAAACGTAAAGAAATTTTCTTTTAATTCATCGATTCGCTTTATTTACGCGGTTATATATTCCATCTAAGTACAATTTCATTTTCCCCCAATGAAATGCATGACTTTAAGCTAACATCAATCTCTTTCATGGAAGTAATAATTTTGTTTATTTAACTTCAGTGATTTTGTATCAAATAATTCCTATTTTAAGTTCAATCCCATTAGCTGTACTTGCTTCAATCGTTAGACAACTGTTTGCAAGTTTTTTTTACTTTATTTCAATATGAAACGGCCAACTTCGGAATGAGGTTGTCATTATTTTAATTTTTTTACAGTGTGTTCATACCTAAATATTGAAGGTAATGAAAACAAATTCAAGTAAAAATAATAGTGACGATAGAATATGTTTTTTTTGAAAAGTCGCTGTTCAACATTTTCTATCTTCTTTTTGCTAAAAAGCCCGTTTTTATCTGTGATTTCTATCTTGTTTAGATGTAATTGTAAATAGATCACTTTGAGATGAAATTCTTTTTTAATAATTTTGTTAATTTAGACATTCATTTTATATTAAAAAAAACTGTTACCATCAATTTAAGCAACGATACCAACGTAATAAATTAAAATTATCAAACCTTGAAGCTCGTATACCATTAAAGAACAGATAGAAAACCTATTTAACATTATGTTGATGAAAGGGTGTATCTCAAGATATAACTTTTCATCAAAATACGAATGGTTTTCTGAAAAAATATCCACAAGATGAAATTCGAAAATATTGAACGTAGGACTTTCTCACTGTACAATTTTCTAGTGTTTGTATAATAAATTGTCTTTGATTATACGACTAAGACATTTTTATATGCTTTTAAATAAAGAGTTATGGATATTCTATTTAACACTTAAATGAATTTAAGACTGCTCTGTATTGTACAGGCAATAATGTAGGCGACAGACAAATTAGTTCAAAATGCCATTAAATAAAATATATTTATGAACAAATTGAAAGGGAATTCTTTGTTAATTTATGTTTTCAAATAAAATGCGTTTTATATTTGATTTTTGTGAGAAGTATTTAGTAAAGCTTTTTATGTTGTCGTTCCCTTTGTTTTTTATACTACAATAACGACTTATTTGATAAATATAACGTAAGAGCGAAAAAGAATCTTTACACAGAAATTGTGAGCTATGACCATTGTAAAACAGTTTTATTTTTTCTTCGTTTAGTAGTTGCCAATGGAGGGGCTTTTAGAATTATTATTTTGTTTTAATATCGAAAATCCCTACGAAAAATTGTAAGTCATGTTTTTTGAAACGCATGTTTTCTTTGAATATACTATCAAGGATTTTATTAGCTACCAACTATTACCAAGAGGAATGTTTTATTGTAAAATAGCAAAGTAGATTAAGAAAAAATACAATTTGTTTTTTTGTTTTTTATTCTAAAACTTTCAAGTTCTTTTTTTTTAAGCTCTAAAAAGTAAGAAATTCAAAATCGAAAAACTTCATTCTACATTTACTATCACGTTTCGCTTATCGCGAACATTTAGTATCACGTTTCGCTTAGCGATGGCATAATAATTTAATATCAATTTTCTGAGTCAAGTACGACGGGTTTCCAGTGGGTGCTTTGGTTAATTATAGACCCTGAAATTACAATTTTAACGAATCCGGGACGGATCGCTAGTAAGGAATAAAATATTACTTTTAATAATGTGTGATTTATGATTTACGTTATAAAATATCTTAAAAAGCACCCCACGCTTTTATGAGATAAAATCTATTTCTTCTTCTTCCTCTTAAATCAGGTAGTTACAAAAGCGTGTTTTTTAGTTGTTTTAAACTATTATTTATTTTAAATTCAAAATCAAAATATTAATTTCAAATTTCTCAAAAAACTGTTGTGAAATATTTGCAGAAAAGAAGTTCCAATCTTTGTTTATCCACATCAATATCGTAATATTTTATTTTCAAATTAAAATTATATTCAAAGATCGTATACCTATTAACTTCGATAATAAAAATTAATTAAATCTTGATTTGATTTGATTACTAATTTAAAAAAAGAAAATAACAAATTGTCAAATCAATTATTCTGATGTTGAAGTTACTAAGTTTATTCTAACTGCTTGTTGAGTATGTGTGCGTGCGATGAAAGTTTTGGGAGTTTACATATAACAAAAACGCCGACATTTATAAATAAATGAATAAAAGGATATAATACTGACTTCTTCATTTGTGTTGTTTGACGCATAAATATATAAGTTTTAAATGACAGTGATACACAGTGGTGTTCATAGTCGTACCCTGTGTATATAGAATTGAAAATTATGTATGCAGGTGATTGGATAGGAATATTAAAAGAACGATAAAATAGGGGCCTTTTTCGGAGGGAATGAAAATAACTATCTAGTTAATTTATAAAACATTACTTTTTTAACAAATTTGGGTTATTTTCAAAAAAAAAAAATTAAAATTTTTCAATTTTTGGCACCTGATTTTAGGTACTTTCAGGTTAAAAAGTTTCGACCTAGAAAATTTTAAACCAACAAATTATCAAAATAATAAATTTTGTACAGGTACTTATTTTCATAGAATTATTCTGCCACATTACACATACATGTCACATATATCTACATAACTAATATGTCCATATAATACATACTATACAATTTGCGCCCTCACAGTGATGTTTACGAAAAAATGTTTCAAACAAAAATTGTCTTAAAGGGAATATTTTTTACATTTAAACTTTTGTTCTATCTCTAACGCTTCACAAGATGTGTCCTACGGACCCAAGATCCAATTGACCTATGTTGCTCATTTACGAACTCAATTTTACCTCCTTTTTTAATTCATTGGATGTGATTCAGAACAGTCATCCTGCAAAGTTTGATCCTAGCAAGTGATTCCAAGCCGGAGTTATGTCGAAAAAATCGAAAAATTGATATTTTCGGTTTTTTTGGTATAGCTCCGAATTGGGAGCCACTTGCTGTTCTCAAACTTTGCAGGATAACTGTTCAGAATCACATCCAATGAATAAAAAAGCAAGCAGGCAGTTTCCAGAATCATAACTTAGTGACAGTTTCGGTTTTTCGATAAAGCTTCGTACTAAGACCACTTATAGGGCTGAATGGCTGTAACGAATCACATCTAATTAATTATCAAGCATGCAGACAGTTTCCAGGACCACCACTTAGCGACAGCTTTTCAAACTCCCCTCTGGAGGGAATATTCTACGTAGAATATCGCGGACCTTTACAGGGAAACTTGGGGCAATATCTACTATCATATTAAAGGCTCAGCAAACCGTAACCAATGCCATCAGTAATTCATATGGCCAACTCTCTTAACTATTATAAGGACATTTTATTTGAACCACACAGGGAAAACAAGTAATTATATATTATAAAATTATACAATTTATTTATTTATTACCATCATAAAACCCACAATATTCATTCGAGTATCGTTAGTACCCAACGTGTACTGTGTGGTTAATAAATTTATGTTGTTCATTCTTTTCATTTTATATTATACTTTTAGTTACAATAAACAAAATTATTATGTTTTTATTAAACAATTTTACCTTTTTATTTGTTAAAATATAATATCTAATGCCGACACATATTTTGAATTCAAATTTTCTGAAGTTTTATTAGCATTTGTATTACCGGTAACAGATAACCTTTTGTCAGGCGTCGGGGTATGTTTAGTTTCGACTTTAGGTTTAGACTAGAGACCACCTATTATTATTATTATTTTATTATGGTAGACCATTTTTTATTACCTAAATTTAATGAGTCCGTTCGTCACTCCAAAATAAAACAAAATTACTCAAAAATATAAATTTTTTTTATGATTGTTGTAAACTTTGAGTATTAAAAATGTTTATTTACTACTGGTTGTACAGTTGTTTAAAGAATATTATTACACCAGTAGATGGATAATAATAAACGAATTAGCTTTGTTAAAAGTTATAGAATGTGCAGATTTTCTATGGGATCTAGATACAGTACCAGTCCAGAAGGTGTAACATAATTCGTTGCGCGTTAATAATACGGCTTTTGAAAAAACCATTCAACAACAGACCAAATTAATTTTCTTTTTAAAACTATCGAAAAATTCTCAAATATTATAATTGGCTACATCACCGTTTCTTTTCGTAAAGGAATAGGATAATATTGAAGGACGTGAAGGAGTGTAAATTTTATCAGAATAATTTAATTTACTAAATAAGCAGGTAAATAAAATGTCTATAAAAACTCCACAAAGAAACTTTGTTACTTCAAGAAACTTTGAAATTTCGAAAGGACTGAGACTTTGAGATTTACTATCGTTAATGTTCTGGAGCATTAGAATGCATAGAGAAAAATCATCTTTAACAAATTCTATTAATTTTGGCATTTCTATGTCACTTGCATTACAATAATTAAAAGAGGAAAAAAAAATCCTCATTGGAGGATTTCGTTACGTTTACACTAGGAGAAGCAAGGAAAAATGGATTAGAGGTCCATCAAAAATTTTCTTGTTTGTACTAGGCAACTGGAAGCTATTAAAACAACAAAAACGTTACAATCGAAATAAATATCTTTTAAAAGGTCAAGCCCTAGTAGTTTGAAAATGTCGTTATTAGCAGCAATAAAAGCAAAGAAAAGTGTTAGGACAGAGGAAGCAAAAGTAACATACTATCGTATCCAAACAATCCTTAGATAGAGTAATTGCTCATTTGTATTCCTATTTCTAATTTTTTCCACCAATATATTTCTACTTTTGATATCAGTGACGGAGTCTGCTGACACTAGAATAAAAGCTAGTTTTTTAGACTATATTAGCTAAGTGGAAAGGAACAAAATACAATAAATAAATTCAAAATGGTTTCAAGAACAAATAATCCATTTTAATTGCTTCTGCACAATAATTGTCATTAAAAATTATGGTGACAGATATTTATGAAATTCTTTTTGCAATAGTTAAGAAAAAATTACACCTTGTTTTGACCATTTCTGGTGGCAAAAATTAAACAAGATATTTTATTAAAAATATTATTGTCGCATGCAAAAAACAAAGTTATATATCAACAATTGAAGCGAGAAATTATTGATTCAATGCATACAATTCACTTTGGATCATTTTGAAATTGTAAAAATTATTGTATAAAGTTATTTTATTTGTGGGATGTCCGAGCAAACAGGGAATATGATTTACATGAAGTGCAGTTAAAAAGGAAGCATTTTTCTTTAATATACGCAAAAAAAGTCAATAGTGAGATAGTTTTATTTGGGAAAATAAGTAACTGCTCGTTTAGAACAAATGACTAAATATATTTTCTTTGAAAGTAAGTTGGATAGACTGAAGAAAGCATCATATTTTAAAAGTCAACTAAAAAAAAGAAATCTCCATGAAATTATATATAATTCATACTAGTGTTATATATAATTCATTGTTTGTATCAGAAAAAGTGGCCATGAATTGTATCTAGTCCAGCATTTTTACAGTTTTGTAGCGAATTTTTTTGATGAAGGTCAAGTTTGTTAATGAGAAAAATCTACCGATAAACAAGGGGTGAAGAGGTGCGTAAAGTACAAAATTTTGAATTTTTTTTAAATAAAAGTTTTCAAAAATGTACTCTTGAGATTTTTTTCTATGCGCTTAGTTTTTGAAATAAAAATTCTTGGAAAATTAAAAGTGCATTATTTGATTTTAAGAAAAATGTTTTCTGTTTTCAATCTCTGAAGGAATTCGCTTAACTAAGGAGCTCCTGCGACAAGCAAATTTGAAAAAAAAAAGTTTTATATCGTTATATTTTGAGGAATAAAAATTTTTTGACGAAATTTTTGTAATGGTGTGTAAGTTGCGTTAGGAACAGACTACTCTTACATTTTTATCCACAACATATTTCATTTATAAAATTCAACAAATTTTGCTTGAACATCAACATGACATGACATATTAAATACATTTTATATTTAAGTTTTTTATCAACACATTTTATTTTCTTCGATTGTTTCGTGTGGATTGTGTTTGTATCTTTTTCATTTTTGTAAACCAATTGTAAGTAAATATATACACCAACAAATACGACATTTATAGAATTCATAATGACTTTTACACTAAGCTTCAAGAAGTACAAAGATATGTTATGGGGCTGCTTGCTTGTTCTGATAATATGTTTTTTACCTCTATGTACAAACTACAGTAGAGTATGTAGAGTAGAGTAGAGTAGAGTACTACACTACAGGACTATTTTTATGGGTGAAACTCTCTAACTATGTTATCTGCTGAAATATTTCGGCAAAATTAAGTTTAGTCTTAATACTCAACATAAGAGTATATTTATGTACGGTTTGAAAGATTTATTTAATTTAAATAAAATTTCATTGGTTATTACATTCATTTCATTCGATGTGTCTTTCGGAGACCTTCATTTCTATAGATGTATAAACCCTTAGTTTAGTTTATCAATGGGAAGAAAATTTAAAAAAAAAACCGGTTAAAATGTGGCTAGCACCAGAACTGTATGAAATTATCATTTAAATATGGGATAAACTCCATACGAATGGAATTGAGTTTCAAAATAATGCCATTAACTCGAACTAAAAGAACAATTATTACAGTAAGTAATACAAAAAAAAAAAATTAATTAATAAAAATTAATTAACTCAATTAAACATGAAAATAAAATAAAAATAATCAATTTTACAAATTAATTAACATATACATGGTAAATCATTAAAAAAGTAAAGATCTGATTTTCAAGGATTTCGTTATATAATGGAAAATATTATTTAATTTTTTAAAATCATTAATTAACAATAATTGTTGAATACTTTCCAAAACTTGTACATTGGAGGCCAAATATTTAGAAATATATTTTTTCCTTCGATTACAATATTGTAGACATACAACTAGGTGGTGTTTCAAGTCATCCGAGTCATGGGAGTTACAGATCGGACATTCAACATCCCTTTCGAATTTATAAAATTTCCTGCCATAAACAATTCGAAAATGTTTGTCAATTGCGACTCTTATAATTGAATAAAACTATGCTGTTTTCAGATTGCTTATCTGCCTGTAAAATGGATTGAACTAAAAATTAAATAGGGCCTCTAAATCTGTTGAAAATTTATGGTTTCTTATTTTTTCTAAAACATTAGAATTTTGCTCTTCAAACACAGACTTAGAAATCAGATCTAGTAAGCTTTCTGCCCCTATGACAGATAATTTATTAACCAGTTGTGAGTACCAATTAAATTTTATATTGGCTCCACGAGTCACATGCCAGGTTTTTAGGGCTTATAGACACACATTAGAAAGACCAGTTCTACCCAGAAATCGAAATTTTTTATACAATTTACACATTTATTTAAAACCAAGCCTTCTATGCATTACAAGCCAATCTCCAACCTGATAAAATGATTTGGAGTAATCCTACCTCATTGGTAAATACTTTTAAAATATCGGAGTTGAACCGGTTCTAGCTTGTGACAATAAAGAGCAGCCCATACTTCCGAAGAATAAAGAAAAACTGAATTAACCATCTGTCTTAACAGAGTTTTTTTATACAGTACAGTTTCTTTGTGAGCGAATTTACTATAATAATAAGAACCATGTCATAAATATGACTTCAGTTATGGAGCTCTGTTGCTTTACACGAAATGTATTTAGGGTGCACTAAGTTTTGAGAGGATAATTGATAAACTGTTTAATTAACTCTAATTGAAACCATCAACTACTAAATTTTGAGCAGATTAAGATGATTAAGCTAACTGCTGTGCAATGAATAATATTTGAGAAACACTTAAACGTTTTGAAAATCTGGTATATACATGGATGGATGTTTTGAGGTACTCAAATCAGTTTTTATTCCACATTTAGTCTTGTTTATTGCTTGTGGTTCTGAGAGAAAACATAGAAAAGATCATAACATAGAGATATCATATTTAATTTAACATGAATAATACAATAGTTGAACTATAAATATAACAAAATTTATAGTGGTAAGTGTTTTTTACACCCTGTAATAAATACAAGTCATAAAGTGAATTCATTTCAAGAAAAACTAAATCCGTACGCAAAAAATTAATAGCGATTCTTCAGGTATATCAAGGAATCGAATGACTAATCCAGTCATTTGCTTAAAGAAGAAGCAAAGTTACTTGCTTTGTAGAAAATTAAATCAAAAAAATCAATAAAAAAATATTATTTTTATTATAACAGTGTTCCAAACTCAAATTGAAATAGAAGTTTCTTTGCAATTTTTCCGCCCGATGTACCATCATCAAGGTACTGTTTTGTTAATTTTTGGTTGTAGTTTTGACAATTGCTCTATTTTTTTATTAGTCAAATTACTGGCATTTGTACTCTAAGTTTAATATTTGCATAGATATTTACGTTCACTTTGCACCACAAAGGACACTGCACGATTAGATAGGAAAATATCATTCTGTGAAACTATTCCAAAATGTTCTTCGGATCGTTCTGACCAAAAGCTCTCAAAATGTCTTTTACTGAGCCTAAAAGTTTGGAGAACGTTTCTTCTTTTGTATGTTTATTTCATATTTTGAAAACAATACAGCTAGAGCCAATTCACTACTTTTTTTTGGTAATAAGTTAGGTTAGGTTAGGTTACATTGGCTGCCCACGAAAGACACACTTAGGCTATATGATACCAATATGTGTTTTACCACCTTTCCGCTGATAATTTAATTTATCAACCCCCCAGTTTCAGAGGCTGAGTGCACATCCTTCATGCATATACCATGCACTACACCAACCCATCACAACTATTAATTAAATTAATTTTTGTTGCGACGGCGGGAATCGAACCCGCTACCCTAAGCATACTGCGGACGGAATTGGTTACGCCATAACCAACTGAGCTAATAGGGTAATACCTCACTAATAATTTTTTGTAAAATTTGCTATCATGAAAATGTGCATTTATTAAACTTTAGAAGGAGAATTACAATGATTTTACTACACTCATTCGAACCTTGTTAGTTATTATTGATACATGGCTTAGCTGAATTATTAATATTTAATAAAAAACATAAGACTGTACTTATAATTTACAACGATCGCGATGAAAGAATACGAATGTGACACAATAAAAAAAAAAACTTGTAAGACTATTGATTTAATTAAGATTACAAGCAATGATAAAATTATAATTTTGTTTTGTATAGCCCTGTGGTCGCAGTTACAAATCTATCTATTCCGTGGCCATTACAGAATTCAATAATATACACAAAAAAGGTAGTCATTGTTTCAAAAAAATTATGAAACTCACGAAACGTGTATAGGAGAATGGCGCTAGTTGCATTTGACTATCAAGAAACTACTGAGTAATGAGTTATAAATTATCCTCAGCGTTTTTTTAAGAGAACTAAAATGTTCAAAAACCACAATGTTCAAAGGAATATAATAGTTATTTTGTTCGTTCAACATGTTTTAATTCAATTGGCTAGAGGTAGGATCAAAACACAAATCCATATGTAGTGATCATATTTTACAAGTAAAACTAACATCTCGAAGTAGTACTTCTTGCACTAGCAGTTGTAAATTAACTAGTTCAATATCCCAAAACTTCCTCAAAACTATCTTTAGTTCGAATATTATTGCAAAATTCGAATAATCACTCTTGTATAGTTTTTGAACATTCTAGGTGAATAAAGTCAATAAACCAACGTTTTTCCACAAATGACACTAAGTTTAAACTAATAATTCTAAAGTGGTAATATTGACCTGTTAGAAACATTTTAGTGTTCCACAAATTTTGAAATAATTTTCAATTTTTTTTTGTAATACGAAAATGTTATCTGCAAATTTTCAATTCTCTATCTTTTTAAGTTTTGAGCAAAATGTACACCAAATTTTGGAACTAATTTGCATCCTCACGGGTAAACAGCGATTTTTACGAAAAAATGTTTCAAACAAAATATGTTTATTTTTTTATAAGGAATAATTTACATTTTAACATTTGTTCTATCTCTTATGGATTTCAAGATGGATCCTTTTCGATTTGATTGGATGAGCAAAATACGAACCATTTTAAAATTGGCATACCTCGGTTAAGTTTCAAGGCAGAAAGTCGAAAAAAACAAAAATGTGCACAATTATATCAGCTAAAATTTTTTTTAAAATTTAATGCTTAGTTTTTGTGTAATTTGAAAAAATTGATTAAAATCCCTAAATTCAACATTTATTAACGAAAATCAACTCATAATATTATGTTTTCTGGGTCTGGATCGATTTAACAGGTCTTTGGAAGTCAAATTTACAATACTACTAGTTAGTTTACAATCTGACTCAAATTAAATAGTACACTCATCGTTTTCATGATACTCAAATCCGGTTTGTATCTCGTCTAATACTTTACAACAAAAATTAAAAAATTACAGTTTATACATTTTATTTCTGTTTAATTTGCAAGGCGGTTTCATGTCAAAGTAAAAAAAGTTTTTCAACAATCAAAAGAGAAACAGCAACACATCAATCAATCAATTCTTGTCTGGCTGTCCGTTTGTTTTGCTCATGGACTTTCAAAGCCATTTACCAACAAAGTCAGTGAAAAAACCACATTGTAGATAGAACATTAATAAAATATACATACAATAAATATATTAAGTAAACTTGTAAACAGACTGACGGACAGTCGAATTCTCAAATCAGATGGATGACTCGTTAAATCTTTTTAAAAAAACCGCAAATTAATATTTTTACAGGGTTTAGCAAAATTATTGTTCAATTTATTTTGTTAAATTAAGTTCGGAATTGTTGAAAAAAATCGGAAGAATCAAGTGAAAACAAACAATTGACTGAGTTAATTATTGAAATAACATGTATAGACAGTGTTGATTATTCTATCTCATTACACATATACCTATACATGTCACACATACATAAATGATAATCCCATATTAATACATGCTATCAAATTTGCATCTAATGTGTTCCCTCGTGAGTAAACAGTGATGTTTACAATAAAATGTTTTAAACAAAAGTTGTTTATTTTTTTATAAGAAACATTTTTTACATTTAAACTTTTGTTTTATCTCTAACGACTTACAAGATGGGTCCTACGGACCCAAGGCCCAATTGACCTATGTTGCTCGGGTTCATAGACGGACGGACGGACGGAAAACCGAAAATGGACAAGATGATTCTATGAACACCTATACCAAAATTTTTTTCGTACCATCAATATTTTTAAGCGTTACAAGCTTGGGACTAAACTTCATATACTATGCATATTTCATATATACATGATATACAAATATATATACTACAGAAAAATATATATACAACAAAGATATCTACAACAAGTATCGAGAAAAAAGTTTCATTTGACGTCTATGACTTTATATTTTTCTGGATAATGAGATACGTTAATTTATTTTCAAAGCTACTTAAAACACTTTGTTGTTGGTATTTCTATTAGCCCACAACGTAATAGCTATGTATATCCAATTTTAAATAACTGCAGCGTTTCATCCAATGAAAAAAATAACTTACATTTGGCGCAGAGTCCGCCAAAGAATCTACGTCTTTGACATAATTTTTTTATATTTTTATAGACTTCTCCAAGTATTATAGTTAATGGGATGAGAGAAAAACTTTCATACTTCAATTTTTTACAAAAGAAGAAAATTCTATCCATAAAATTGTCAGACAAAAACTTTTATTTTTGTTCCATCCGATTTGTACAGTCTCGTTAGATCTATATTTTATTTAAGAATAAAATTCACTTACCTCTGATCAATATTCCCTTCTCCTCAGCAAATGTTAGGACAGAAAGACCTCACATTCGCGTTTATAATATGTTGAAAACTAGAGATGGATAACGGATAGTGGTTTAGCCGGATATCGATTACCGGATATTCGGCAAGATACGAGGACGGAGCGCCGGATATCCGGCTACCGGATATTAGGCCCAGTAGTTCCATTTTTTCCAATTGTCGTCGTGGTTTTATGTTTGATTGATTAACAAGAAATGTCAGCATCAAAAAACCGATTGCCAATTTGGCAATATTTTGATTTAAACAAAACTTCTTCTTCTTTGAAAACTGAAATGGCAAGTCGTTTTAAAGCCTTAGGAAACAACTACCAAACTACCTAATTGCTATCTTTTTAGACCCAAGGTTCAAGCCAGACTATTTAGACAGAAAATCATGATAGAGTATATAAAAAAACTTTTACGGCGAATCTTTTTTTGCAGTAACAGATCATCGTCGTCTTGATAACCTGTTAAACGAATGGGAGAAGATGAAATGATCCAACTTCACACGTGAAGCTCATGACACTATTTGGGACTATTTCAATGAAGTGGCAAAGGATAATAGTTGTTATTGTCGCGATCAAGAAAAACAAAATCTAATTGCTAATGAGATTGAATTTTTCTAAAAGACCACAAATCGCGACCCATACATTTGGAGGTCAATTATTTTGAATCAGTATCCGCAGTTGTCAATATTTGCTACTAGTTAATTTTGAGTACTAAAATAATTAATATAACAAACATTTTTGACGTGCGATTATTAAAATAAACTTGTGTAAAATAATGAGAACTTTTTGAATTTTATTATCTGGAATTTGGCCAGATATTAAATTACTATCGGTATCCGACCGGATAGTGAAAACAGGCCGGATAGGATAGTTACCGGATATCCGTTTCGTCTCTATTTAAAACTATTGACTTACTAGATCATATATTTATTTCAGGCAATTCAACGCGATTACAGTATGTCATGACATAAGTGCTATACCTTTGTGAATAAAATTACTGTCTCGTGGCTTTAAATAATTCAACTGAAAGGTATTTATAAGGAATAAGGAGGTCTCAAAGATTTTATTTATGCTATAACTTCTATACATTGACGTCTAGACTACACACAAACGGAGCGGAGGTTGAAATGATGCTACTGTTTTTTTTTTCAAGTGTTGGGTGACATGTAGGTCATCTGTCTATCGGTACCCGCTGCTTGTGTTTATTCTGAAAGTCTGCAAAATATGACAATTTTATTTGGTACACTAATGAATTGAAATGAAAATATATTAATTTTATAATTATGATATCAGAAATATGATTTATTACCCAAATATTATTAGCATAATACTTTTATACATAAACTACTATACAAAGCTATTTAGAATAGAGCCACCTAAGGTGAGGTGAAGTGAGGTGTGGTGAATGTTAAGGGTTTTATAATAGCAGTATTATTATTATTATAAAATATAAAATATGATAAAATTGTTCACCAAAATCATATAATTGAAGATGCAGTGAACCATTCAAAAATTATATATGCATGATTGAACAAAATTTATCAAAAAATTATAATATTAATAAATATTATGGTATTTATGATTTATTCTAAAAACAAAACAGTACAATTGAGCCGCGGGGGAATGGTGGTAAGGGTTTGCTAAGGTGAGGAATAACATTATTTTATCACATTGTATGAAATATTGTGCTGTACGCACGCTAACACTTTAAGAATTTTTATTACATATTACGTTGATAAATTACTATAAGCAAGATACCTAAAGAGAATGCTTTTAGTGTTTTTAAAATCGATAAAATTAAAAAAAACTTCTCAAGTGTTTTTAATAGCGCAGGCCATATCACCTATAATCAGAGGAGGAAAATAAAAAAAAAACATTTTCAATGAGAAAAGGGAGGGGGGAAATCGAAAGGAGTGGAAATGATTGTTTCCACTATGAATTTCGCCTATATAATAAATTGTAGATAAATCCTGTGTACTATTTTACTATAAACCAAAGGTATCAAATGCCCTGGTTTGAAAGCTAACTTTTTTAAATTAATTAATTTTGATATTGAGAGGATATTTTCAATAGGAAAAACATTAAAAATATATTTCATTAAAGTAAGTCGTTTTAAGTTTAATAATACATTCAAGCTCCTAGTTAGAAGATGAGTTATTACTTATTTATTAACCTGATCTTAAAACGGATTAGATAGACTTTGGTTTAATAGCGTGGTTCTATCTAAGATATGTAAGAATCCTTATGTCATTTGACAGTTTACATTTTTTACATAAACATTGATAACAAAAACAAGGACAAAATTCAACTGCACTAACAAATAAAAACATCAATTTATTTTGTGGGGTACTAATCGATATTGGTAAGGTCTTGACCCACTTTTTCAAGCTAGGAATTGGTGAATCTTATAATGATAGTAAATTGTTATTTTGTCTAATGATTACGTTTTTTTATCAGTTTGTGTATGTAATAGGTAGTGCATGGTTTGCATCAAGTGAGGCTGGAACTGACACTTATTTTTACTACCATAGCAAAAAATACAAAAAGAAGGGTACATAGGAACTTATCGTTTTTCTGTTATAATACCTCTTTTTTTTGATAGCCCTGGCCAAGGTAAATAAAAGCCTTGGTTTGCCAACCTTGCCCAAGTCCTGGCCAAGGCTGGTAAATCAAGCCTTGATTTATTAACCTTGACCTAGGAATGGGTTAGGCTTGGCAAACTAAAACTGACCCAATCTCGAAATTTCTTACATGGTGTATTTTGGATTCCAATAAAAATTATAAATAACAAGAAAAAGAAAATAAAAAGAATTATTGAAATTAAAGTGTTATTTATCAACCTTCTATTTTTATCAACACAATATTAACAATGGCAATGATTATTAGAATATCAAATTTTTAAAGAATAATTCAATTACAAAACTGAAGTATCCTTATCTTTTGTTAGAACACTTATAATTTTAAAAAAAAAAAAGTACGTTAATCTTTATGCATTGCTTACAAAAAATAGTTTGTCTATCAATAAATTCACTAAAAGTCACTTCACTTTCAAAAAATTTTCATCGCAAATTATCTGAATACACTCAACGGTATAGAATTTCGATTAAACAGAATTAATAAAAAAGTTGTCCTAATTTCAGATATCTCAGTCTCTGCGAAAAATGATCTGTTTGTGATTGTATCTCAATCAAAAGGAAGATCTTTCAACTTTTTGATGATATAGTTCAAAACTTGTTACTATCTCCTCTACCGCTTTGCGCAGAAGATTGAAAGGGTGGGACACAATTTTCCATTTATATTAATAAACTTAAAGAATAAATCGAGTGGAAAAATTATTTAGCATAAAAACCGTTGTGTTACCTTTGGCAAGATTGTACTGTTTTAAGAGAAACGAGTTCTTCGCGGGAGTTATTAATGTAAAAGCGAAATTGACATATTGCACTTCAAATTGGAGTTGCAATTAAATAAACTTTTCATAATTAGTTTTCAAAAGCCTTAAGTATTCGATTTGCTTATAGGCCTCTTCATCGATTTGCTTTTGTTTCGGACTGTTGTCAAAAAACTATTCAACCTAAGAAAATCTAATATATTTTATCTTTATCAAACAGCGCTTTTTGACTAGGATAGAAGATATGTGATATGTCTTTACTTGCTTGAAATCTGTCCGAAACAAAAAAGAATCATTTTGTAAATGAAAAATCCTATTATTGTACTTCTTCAAAAAGAAAAGAAAATTATTTACAATTTTAGTGCTCTAGATGTTTTTTTTTAACAATTAGTGCTCTAGATCTTTTTCACTCAAACTTCAAATTTAAGGATGTTTAAACTTAAAATTTTAAAGTTAATTATATACAATGATCAATTGTAATGTGAAAAAATGTTTATTTTGGGGTATAAAAAAATCGCTGGGAGAAAAAGTCACAGCTTTTCTAGATCATAATAGGTTTACATATCACCATCAGAATACTGTTGACCATTGAGAAGGGCTTTGCGTCAGTACTAGACTAGAAAAAATAATGAAAGACCGAGAGTCTTAAGACTAAATGCCGCAATAAAAAATGCGGTGGTCTGCAGTGTAAACACGACTTTGTTTATTACAATGATTTTAATATAGAAAAAAACTTGACGTGATATCGTGTTTGGACAAACGTGAAATAAAACAATGAAAGCCAACGAATTACCAGCACGCTATAACGGTCTAACACGATGTTTATCTCGGTCAGTTCGTTGTTGTTAGTCACTGTGAACGTTTGTCAATTTCCTCAAATATCGCCGTCGTTCAAAATGTCCAACAGGCTGACGTACGTCTGTATTCTGTTGGACAAAAAAACTGAACCTATCACTCGGCATAAAGTAATAATTTTTTTGAAATTCGTGGTTCAAAAAGCCTAGTAGTAGGGGGCCATTAAATCTTCGTGGTATAAAGTGTCGAAAGTAGACATTGTAATATTATTTTATTCTAAAATCATTTAAAATTTGTTTTCTTATGAAACTCATTTCAAGATAATAAAAAAAATACTCATAATTTTCGCAATTTAAAAATAAGTAATATTTTAAAAAAATTAATAAATAAGCAGCCATTTTTTGAAATAACACAAAAACTTATAAGCCACTTTTTTCACGAATCCAATCTCTTACAGCCGTAACACGTGTATATACACCTGGATAGTTTTCGTGGGCACATCCTATACCCCATGATGTAATACCATGAATTTTACCATTTGACACTAGCGGACCACCAGAATCACCTTCGCAAGCGTCTTTACCACCTTCGCCTAAGACACCAGCACAGATCATACGTTCAGTAACTTCATAACCTGCATATGCCTTAACACATTTATCTTGTGAAACAATTGGTACAATAACTTTTTGTAATTGAGACGGTGATGATCCTCCAGACTATAATTCAAAAATTACATTGATTATCTAAATGTGAAAACAATGCCTAATGCTACCTATTAAAAGCCCATGAAAGTTAAAATTTAATTTAATCTTTACACGCATCAATGAAGCAAAAAAAAATTACTTACATGTAAATCTCCCCATCCGGTAATTACACTTAATTCTGGTTCATCCAAATATTCTTTCTCGCTTGGTAAAGCTATTGGTTGAATTTGATCAGAAAAGCTTAAAGGCTCAGCCAATACAAGCAATGATACATCAAAATCAGTGTTGTCATCATTATATTTTTCATTGACGTACACAGTTTTAACTTGAATTAAGACACCACCTTTGCCTTTTATAGACGTACCAGCACGTACTTTCAAACGCGAAGCTAAAATTCCATCAGTACAGTGGGCAGCTGTTAAAATTACAATTTCACTTAAAACTGATCCCCCACACCAGTGTGTACCAAAGTATTCTAATGAAATTTGATATGGATATTCTTCAATGGTAGTATTTTCCCCACCGACAATACGCCCATCCAATCGTGGAGTGTACTTTCCCGCTATAAAAATAAACATACAATTTTATTACAAGTTCAAGTTTGAAATTTTAATATTTTTGCTGTCACTAGCCTGACTGAGTTGCCAATACAGCAAGCACTCCTAATATTAATACAAGTTTCATTTTCTTTCTATAACTTAGTCTGTTATAACCACTAGCCAATAATTTATAACTGCGTAAGAAAACTGTTTGAAAATTTTCCTTTTTATAGTAAGATTGTTTTCATTTTTATATTAATACATTGTTTCAAATTTTACGCACATTCCAGTGGCGCCATCCAAATAATTTTGAAAAACTTTGACAAATTACACAATAAAATTTTTCACATCAAAATAAAAAAATAGGTAATGAGTATCGCCTTCAAGAACTTATAATAATATCTGGCAAAGTATTCGCCTTAAAAATTTGGCAACAACTCCAGAAAATAGGGACATTGAATAATAAATGATTGGATAGATCTTCAAAAATACAATTTTCCAGTAACTTTTCTATTCAAATGACCACCACGCGCAACAACGATTGACTGAGATTTATAATAATAATAACATTAATAATTGGTTCTTATTTTATTTTTTCAGCTCAATTCTTCTTCAACAAGAAGGTTCTGAAAAAAATTGTTCCACTTATAGAAGGATATATTATAAAAACTTATAATTGGAGGTTCGTTGACTGTTTCTAAATGTTAAGAGTCATACGTTATAATACGTAACATTTCATTTAGAAAGATTTTCTTCGTAAAATAAAAAAATAATTTTTGTGCAAATACTTTTCCGAAAATCTAATAAAGCTACTGAAAAAGGAACGCAGTAAGAAATTTAAAATTAATAAAAACATTCCTTTCATAGGCCTTTATAAACAAAAACCTAAAACTTATACTCAAAACGTTTCGTCCAGATTCAACAGAAATTAAAAATATTTAGAGAGATTATTGCATTCAACTTTCATAGATTTTATTAATTTTTCAAAAGTTTTTTCATGAGTTTCAGAAAGGTTAAAATTGCAATTTTGTTTATTTCTGGCAACCCCCTTAAACCAAGAAATAACAATCGGGACAACATGGATTCAAGTTTGGGGAGGGGGATTGTTGAGCGTTGGGCCAAGCTAGAAAAACTTTGGTAAACTTTGCATACCGAATGGTAACATTGTTTTAACCTTGGGTGTTAGACATTAGACAAAGACTGGTTTTCTGTATTCGCCCAAAATTGGCTGAAAGTAGGGAAAATTATGTTTGGTTTTACCCGAATACAGCCATGTGATAAAAGAATATTCCTCATTCTCAAAAACTAAGAATCCTTCCAAATTTCATTTCTAACCTTTTCTTAAATCAGAGCGCCATCTATCTCAATACAAAACTGAAAGTTTTTGATAAATCGCATATTGGCTAGTTATTTAACTTAAAACCCATTCGAAAAAGAACCGATTTTATTTGTATAGATTTTGCAAGTTCTAAAAAATGTAAAAATCCTTGTGGCATTAGACAGTTTTGTTTCAGTTTTATATTTTTTATCGATGGTATAATCGTTTTAAAAATACAATTTAAGTAATATAGAAATTCGTTAATTTTTTAGTGGGGTAGTAATCAATTATAGTAGGATCTCCATTTATTATAGTAGGGCTAGAGACTGTTGAATCTGAGATTTGCTATACGTAGTGGCTCAGTTGGTTAAGGGTAACCAATAAGTGGTTTACCTAGATTAAATTAATTTAATTAAAAGTTGTGATGGGCTGGTGAAGTGCATGTAATATGTATGAAGGAGGTTTACTCAGCCCTCAAAATAATTATATGAAGGAGGTGGTAGTCCGCGGATTATTATGTCTTATGATTACAAATCATTTTCTATATTTATGCTGCGTAGTTTATTTTACAAACGGGTTTGCATCAACTGAGGCTCGTACGCTCTTCTCTCTACTATCATAACAAAAAACAACAAAAAAGTGTAAATATGCTATAGAATAAGATATCTGAAATTAGGTCTATTTTTAAATAAATTATGTTTAGGCGAAGTGTGGGTAGAGTATTCAGATAATTTGTGATTTCAAGCCTTGGGCAATGTTTACTAACCTTGGTCAAGCAATGGATAAGCGTTGGCAAACCAAAACCCCAACCTAAAAATCGCCTACAAGGGCTTGTTTATTTTTTATTACATTAAAAATTACAATTAATAACGGTATTGATTATTCGAATCAAATTTTCAGAAATAATTTACTTATAAAACCGCTGCTGAAGTATGCTATCTTTTCTTAGTACGCTGTTAATTTAAAAAAAAAATTGTTTATCTTTGTGTATTGTTTACAAGAAAATGGTTTGTCTATCAACAAATTTAAAAGTTTTATCATTAACAATCTGAAAAGTCACTTCCCTTTCAAAAAAATTTTTATCAAAGATTATCTGAATACACTCTCCGGCACGGAATTCCCTCTAAACAGGATTAATTTTAAAATTGTCCTCATTTCTGGCGATGAAGAAAATTAATCTCGGTCTTGCAGTCTTGATCTTGATTTTGAAAATTTTTCAAGACCAAGACAATATCAACATAAATTAAGATCAAGGCCAAGCCCAACTCTGCAAGACCAAGACTTGGTAGCGGAAGTCTCATAACAAAACTTTTAACTTTTGTTAATTAATGAACCCCTTAGAGAATTTTAAGACTCCAAAAACTCTGAAAACGTACAATACGAAACCATCAAAACTTCAAAAATTCAAAACATGGTTGATGCAAGATCAAAAACAAGCCTCGGTTGACCAAGACCAAGACTGAGATTATTTTTGCAAGATCAAGACCAAGACCAAGAGTCAACTTTGCAAGGTCAAGACTCGCGACAAGAATAAAACTAATAATGCAAAATAATGCAAAGCCAATATCTAGATTCAATTGTCAGGATCAAGACCAAGACCAAGACAACTATGGTCTTGATTTTGATCTTGGTCTCGTTGATCACTACTAATTTCAGATATTTCAATCGAAAGTATGGACTTTCAACTTTTAATAATGTAGCCCCAAGTTGTTATCATCCCCTGACGCTTTGCGTCGAAGGCTGAAAGGGTGGCAAAAAATTTTCCATTTGGTTTAATGAACTTTAAAAGTAAACCGGATTGAAAAATTATTTTCCATTAAAACCTATATGTTACCTTTGGTTTTAGACCTTCTTTCTAGAAAAAGCTTTCACCGTTGGTTAGGTAAAATAGTAAAATAACGTGGAAAGTGAGTAATCTTGTTCTTTCTCAAGGACTATATCTTATCAATAAGCAATAACAAAATTGGTGAAGGGTACCTTAAAATGTGCTTTGTTTAAAACTTGTATAATGCAATATAGCTTACATAGACATGTACTCTGTATGATTTTTGCCAATATTCCTATTTGTAAGGTATGGTAATACACTACAGGGAAAGTCTTGATTACTTTTGTAATCCCGTTAGGTTCTTTTTTCTGTACAGTAGTGTAATTACACATATGTGCTAAAAACAATAACAATAATCCGTCATTAGGATTAATGTCAGCTTACACTAGATTGTCTAAGGCTCAAGAGTATGCAACTTGACAAAAAAATGTGAATGTTTCTCCTATAAAATAACATAAGTATATGGTAACTATTGCTGGTAGAGGTAAGGAAGCAATAATTTATTCACATTCGGACAGTATTAAATATATCTTATAGGACATATTAATAACACTTATGTAAAAAATATATAGCCGCTACATCCCCAAGAAGGTCGAAATATTTTTGGAACGTTCATTTAGCCATTATAGCTTGTACGATTTATGTTTCGAAGAAAGGTTTCTGTTGAAGGTTTCAAATATGGCCGTCATTCAAAATGTCCAACAGGCTGACGTACGTCTGTATTCTGTTGGACAAAAATACTGAACCTATCACTCGGCATTCAATAGTCGATATCCCAACGCTATTCTCTTATAGTATTTAAATATTTAAATTATTTTAACTTCTGCATTTATTTCTTTTCATAATTCTAAATAAAGAAGCTTGATTTATACAACCTTTTGTGATGACTTTTGTGTCAAATGACGTCAATTTTGATTTTAAACGAGTAGGGCATTGCAACAGAACTAATATTGCCGCCGTTACTTGTAAAATTCCCGAGACGACAACAATCTTCAGAACTTTGTCCTTACATGATTTATATTAACTATTTATAACTCAACAACTATTCTATTTTTTCAAAATTGTTGAGCCCTCATATGGCTGAAAAACTTCAACTAATTTCAATAAATGAGGTACCTTTATAGAAATGTGATAATAAGCTGGATAGAAAAGACTAATATTGACGACGTGGAAATCCATGGTGTCTATGGCGATAAAAACACGAATATTTCGGGCGTAAGTGACAGTAATATCCGTCAGTACAAATTTTTTCAATGTCTTAAGCTTTTGAGATACCGTTACAGTCCGTATGATAGCTCAAATGACATAGGATAGATTGCTTGGCAAAAAAATAAACTTAGTGGTCATCAATCGCCAAGATTTGAAAATCTTCAAAAATGTAATAATTTTTTTGAAAATCGTCGTTCAAAAGGCCGAGTAGTAAGGGGGCTTTTAAATATTCGTGGTGTAATGCGTCGAAAGCAGACATTGTAATATTATTTTAAAACACCAGAGTCGATTTTTAAAATTTATTTTCAAAGTCATTTAAAATTTATTTTCTTATGAAACCCATTTCAAGATAATAAGCAATTTCTTCACAATTTTCACAATTTGAAAATTAGCAATATATTTAAAAAATTAATAAATAAGCAGCCATTTTTTTAAATAATACAAAAACTTATAAGCCACTTTTTTCACGAATCCAATCTCTTACAGCCGTAACACGTGTATATACACCTGGATAGTTTTTGTGGGCACATCCTAGACCCCATGATGTAATACCATGAATTTTACCATTTGACACTAGTGGGCCACCAGAATCACCTTGGCAAGCGTCTTTACCACCTTCGCCTAAGACACCAGCACAGATCATACGTTCAGTAACTTCATAACTTGCGTATGCCTTAACACATTTATCTTGTGAAACAATTGGTACAATAACTTTTTGTAATTGAGACGGTGATGATCCTCCAGACTATAATTCAAAAATTACATTGATTATCTAAATGTGAAAACAAGTCCTTATGTTTCCCATTAAAAGCCCATGAAAGTTAATAAAATTTAATTTAATCTTTACACATTAATGAAGCAAAAAAAAAATTTTACTTACATGTAAAGCTCCCCATCCGGTAATTACACTTAATTCTGGTTCATCCAAATATTCTTTTACGCTTGGTAAAGCTACTGGTTGAATTTGACCAGAAAAGCTTAGAGGTTGAGCCAATACAAGCAAAGATACATCAAAGTCGGTGTTGTAATCATTATATTTTTCATTGACGTACACAGTTTTAACTTGAATTAAGACACCACCGCTGCCTTTAACAGACGTACCAGCACGTACTTTCAAACGCGAAGCTGAAATTCCATCAGTACAGTGGGCAGCTGTTAAAATTACAATTTCACTTAAAACTGATCCCCCACAACGGTGTCTACCATTGTATTCTAATGAAATTTGATATGGATATTCTTCAATGGTAGTATTTTCCCCACCGACAATACGCCCATCCAACCGTGGAGTGTACTTTGTGATTTTTCCCGCTGTAAAAATAAACATACAATATTATTACAAGTTCAGGTTTGAAATTTAGGTTTTTTGATGTCACTAGCCTGATTGAGTTGCCAATACAGCAAGCACTCCTAATATTAATGCAAGTTTCATTTTTTACTATAATTTAGTCTGCTATAATTAATTGCCAATAAGTTATCACTGCGTAAGAAAACTGTTTGAAAATTTTCCTTTTTATAGTAAAATTGTTTTCAATTTTATAGAAAAATTGTTTTCATTTTTATATTAATACATTGTTTTAAATTTTACGCAGGTTCCAGTGGCGCCCAAATCGAAATAATTTTGAAAAACTTTGACAAATTACACAATAAAATTTTTCACCTCAAAATAAAAAAATAGGTAAGTATCGCCTTCAAAAGCTTATAATAATATCTGGCAAAGTATTCACCTTAAAAATTTGGCCACACAACTCCACAAAATAATGAAATTGAATAATAAATGATTGTATGGATCTTCAAAAATACAATTTTCCAGTAATTTTTCTGGTCAAAAATCTCTGATTTGTGATGGAACAACGATTGACTGAGATTTATAATAATAATAACATTGATAATAGGTTTTTATAGTAATATCTCATCTCAATTCTTCATCAATAAGAAGTTTCCGAAAAAACTGTTCCACTTAAAGGAGAACAATTTTTATGCAAATATTTTTCTGGAAATCTAACAAAGTTGCTGGAAAAGGAATAGAAAAAAACGGAAGAGAAAATTTAAAATATATAAAACATTCCTTACATAGGCCTTTATAAATAAAACAATAAAACTTTTACTCAAAACGTTTCTATTCTTCTAGATTCACCATCTATATTCAACGAAAATTAAAAATTTTTAGAGAGACTTTTACATTCAATTTTCATCGATTTTATTAATTTTTTCAAAAAAAAAATTGTTTTTTATAAATTTTAGAAATATTAAAATTGCAATTATGTTTATTTCTGCTAAGCCCCGTATACCCAAGAAATAACAACTTAGCCAACATGGATTCAAATTTGGGTGGGAATTTTTGAGCGTTGAGCCAAGCTAACAAACCAAGTTTGGTCTAGTCTTCCATACCGAATGGTAACATTGTTTTAACCTTGGATGTTAGACATTAGACAAAGACTGGATTCCGCTATTCTACCAAGACTGGCTGCAAGTAAACAAAATTTAATTTCTTTTTTTATGATATCATGTTCAGTTTTTACCTGAATATAGCCCTGTGATAAAAGACCATTCCCCATTCCGAATAACGGATTGAACTCAGATCTGAACGCCTTTCGCTTCAATTGTAAGAATCCTTCCAAATTTCATTTCCAACCTTTTCTTAAATCAGAGCGCCATCTATCTCAATACAAAACTACAACAAACTCTATCTCAACAAAAGTTTTTGATAAAGCGCATATTGGCTACTTATTTAACTTAAAACCCATTCGAAAAAGGACCGAAAATTTTATATGTATAGGCTTTTGCTAGTTCTAAAAAATGTAAAAATCCTTGTGGCATTAGACAGTTTTGTTTCAGTTTTATATCTTTTATCGATGATATAAACGTTTAAAAAATACAATTTAAGTAACATAGAAATTCGTTAATTTTTTAATGGGGTACTAATCTAATCTAGAGACTGTTGAATCTGACATTTGCTATACATACGGGCTCAGTTGGTTAAGGGTAACCAATTCCATAAGTGCTATACCTAGGTTAAATTAATTTGATTAAAAGTTGTGATGGGCTGGTGGAGTGCATGTAATATGTATGTACGAGGTTTACTCAGCCCTCAAAATAATTATATGAAGGAGATGGCTGTCCGCGGATTATTATGTCTAATGATTACAAATCAGTTTCTATATTTATGCTTCGTAGTTTATTTAACAAACGGATTGACTGAGGCTCGTACGCTCTTCTCTCCACTATCATTACAATATGCTATAGAATAAGATACCTGAAACTAGAACAATTTTTAAATTAATTATGTTTAGACGAAGTAGAGTATTCAGATAATTTGTGATTTCAAGCGTTGGGCAAGGCTAGTAAACTAAATCTCAATTTACAATAAGGAATGGATAAGCGTTGGCAAACCAAAACCCCAACCTAGAAATCGCCTACATGGGTTTGTGTAGTTTTTATTACATTAAAAATTATAATTAATAATGGTATTGATTATTCAAATCAAATTTTCAGAAATAATTTACTTATAAAACCGCTGCTGAGGTATGCTATCTTAGTACACTGTTAATTTTAAAAGAAAAAATCGTTAATCTTAATGTATTGTTTACGAGAAAATAGTTTGTCTATCAACAAATTTAATATTTTTATCGTATTAACAATACGAAAAATTACTTCACTATCATAAAAATTTTTATTTAAAATTATCTGAATACACTCTCCGGCACGGACTTCCGTCTAAACAGGATTAATTTTAATATTGTCCTCATTTCTGGTGATGAAGAAAATTAAACTCAGTCTTGCAGTCTTGGTCTTGGTTTTGCAAATTTTTCAAGACAAAGATTCTATCAACATGTATTAAGATCAACACCAAACTCTGCAAGACCAAGACTTATTAGCGCATGACTCATAACAAAACTTTAAACTTTTGTTAATCAATGAACCCTCTTGAAAATTGGATACCTGAGAAATTTTTCTTTCGCATTTGAAGCAAAATAAGAAAAATAAAGAAAAACTTTCTTTAAAATAAAGATTAACTTTCGGTATAACACAGTTGTTCGGTATATCATGTACTCTATATGATACTCGGCAATGTAAAATAAGCAAATATTTTTAATTAGTATTTCTTATTTGTAAGGAATGGTAATACACTACAAGAAAAGTCTTGATTACTTTTGTAATCCCGTTAGGTTCTTTTTTCTGTACAGTAGTGTAATTACATATATGTGCTAAAAAAAATAACAATAATCCGTCATTAGGATTAATGTCAGCTTACACTAGATTGTCTAAGGCTCAAGAGTATGCAACTTGACATTCGGACAGTATTAAATATATCTTATAGGACATATTAATAACACTTATGTAAAAAAGGCTTTAACCAAATTCATATCATTAAATTATTTAAAATTCTAAATTGACGTTACCATAAATTTTTTCTATTTGCCCATATTTCATATAAAGTCAAGTCTGTCATTCTTAATTTGACCGTCCATTCTTGTAACAACATTATATTTGATTGTCATTTACAAAGAAGAATTTGTTCGATATAGCCGCAACATCCCCAAGAAGGTCGAAATATTTTTGGAATGTTCATTCAGCCTTTAGCTTGTAAGATTTATGTTTTGAAGAAATGTTTCTTTTGAATTGTTTTAAACGATGTGCGAAACGTTTAGTATTCTAACCCAAAGTGAGCCATCTAAGGACAGTTTCAAGCAATTGTCTATATGCCTAGATTTGTGTTGACATGAAGTAAAATGACGAATTATACTTGAGGACTTCGACATATTATTACATATCACTGTAAAAGCCATGTTAGGCGGTGACGGAAATGTAGACACAGTAGCGACAACTAGCGTCATTAAAATGATTTATTATACATCATACAACCCCGGTATTATTATTATGATCGATGTCTCAATTTATGTGTACATGGTAAATTTTTCCTCATGTTTTCCACTCACTTCGTTCCATTTCGTTTTTTTTTTTAATATTTTTATTTTGACATTTTAATTTGAAGTGTCATTTGACATTTTTATTTATTTATTTTACATTTCATTGTTTCAATTCTTTGTGCATGCGAAAAATTTATTTACTATCATTCAATACATTTTTCTTTTCTACTATTATTAAATATATTTAAATAACATTTGATTGTTTCCTGGTATTAACTTAAGAAAGAATTGTAATCCCGCAAAAAATTTTGTGTTGAAATTGTAATAGAAATTCCATATTGGGCAACTCCGAATTAATTTAGCTTAGTTTTGTCGTGACATGTATCTGTATATGAATGTACGTATGTTTGAATCTACTATAAATTAATACCTAATATGGAAGCAAAGTTCTCCTTTACTACTTTTAATAACTGTTTGCGTACATTCCCCTATCCCATTTTTTTGCAATTTTTTATTTTTTGGCTAGGAAGTAAGGTGTACACAAGATTTCCTAGAAAAATATTACTACTTGTACTGATTGTATTTATTGTAGTTACATAATTCTCTTTGAAAGAAATATTTAATACTGAACAAAAAATGTATTTTGAATACACAAAATCTTATAAAACAATTCCATTTATTTCGAATCCTACCGCACCCATGACTTTGGAAATAACGCTTTCTCTTTTAAATAATAATTTTACGTTTTATATTAATTTATTTAAAAAAAATAACTTTTAGACTCAAATCTGTAGTCATCACAAATAAGGCAAGTGTTACATAAGTAACGGTGAGGAAACAAAATCGATAATTCTGAAAAAACTGGATACTGGTTACTAGTGTAGTTACTAGCAAGAGCCATTCGAAATTTGCTAAGACATAGACTATTTAAAAGGCGACGCCATAAGATTAGATAAAATAAACTTGAATATAAAATATTTTGAAACAAAATTATCTGAATGCGTAATTTTCCGACACTTAGGGTTTTATTTTTTAGATTTATTTATGCAAGCAATTACCGATAAAGACACTAAAATTGCATTTAAAAAGATAAGATTTAGTTAAAATACTATGTTTCTAGTACTTTAAAATAAAATATTAAAAATAAACCATACATTGTTAATTGAAAAAAGACAGTAATTTATGAGGCTTTATTACTTTTTTATAGCTCAAGTGTCGACATCCGTTAATGTGCCGGGAATGTTGAAGCATATAGAGAAATAAATATCTAACATATCTGTCTATCCACAAAAATAATTATTTATCATTTTCTTGTCTTGTTACATTCACATTAACCTTTTTGTATATACATTCACTGTTTGTCTTTATATGTTGCATGCATACATCACACAAGACAGAGAAGACAGTAGAAGAAACATTCACCGGATTTTAATGTCATAACATATTAATTAGACGTAATGTTTGTGTAGTAATATTATCGTATGGCTGACATATTTTTAAAATTAATTTTATACCATGTGGTTCGAAATATATTTCGAGCTCTGTTCTTAGAAAATAGTTGTCGTACCAAAAAAAATTAAATTTTTGAGAGCTACACTCGCGTGGACAGTTATTTCGTTACGAGCCATATCAGAACCTTTGCTGATTTGACCTAAAATTGATTGAGATAATTATGTTTGTATTCATTCTCATAGAGCGTGGTCTTCCATTTGCTTTGTCACACTTGGTGGTTTTACTTAAATAAATTACACCACAAAAATTTGCCTTTTTTATTGGAATGCGATATTCATATAGAATCTCCGTTTAGCTGTAAACAATGAGTGAGATCGTATAATCTGTATTTTCACCAAAATTTTAAACTCGGTAGTTTCGGAGATGAGGGGAGGGGTTGGTCTTTTTTCTACACATTTGTAAAAATACCGAAAGGTTTCATTTGAGTAGCGCGTTATCCTCGTCTTTAAATACTTAGATTAGTACGTACATATATACTTAGAGTTGTAATGAGAGAAAATAACAAAAATATCATAGAAAGACCTTCTTGTTCAAGTTAAACTTGTAATTAGTTTTTGTTTGTTTCGGAGAGAAATAAGTTCCAAAGGGTACAGAGTTTCGAGTTATAACACAATGCAATAATGAAATTTCACTCTGCCAAGATCAAGTCCAATACAATATAGCACTAGTCTCTATAGCGCGAATCTTACCGATCCGATAACAGAATAACACAAAACTCTCAGAGGTATCTTATACTTTATCATTGACTAGACGTTAACGTTTTAATTACGGAGATTGCGTTTATGAGATGAAATTTTAAAAGGGTCTATTCATAAAATACGTTACGCAAAAGGAAGAAGGGGGAGTATTGCTTAGAATGATGAAATGTGCCAGAGAGAGTGTCATCGTTAAAAAAACGTAAAATTTGTTTCCAATTTTAATTGAAATTTTTATTTTATCTTGTTGCCTTTTTTATATTATTAAGCATGGGTCTAGTAGAGCAAGAGGGACATGAAAGTTTCACTGTCGAACAGGTACGTGTGTTGTCTGTTGCGGAAAATAAAGATTTAAGATTCCTCAGCGGAAGGCTAAACTTGCAAATAAAAATTTTTTGGAAACGAACAGGTACGTGTTTGATGTTTTGTCAGAATGAAAACAGGCGAAAATGTACGTGGCTGATGTTTTGTCAGAATGTTAACAATGACGATAAAAACTGTTAGCCAAAATATCAGCCAGATAACCGGAGAGCGTAAGTTTGAGTGGAAAGCCAAAAATGTAAGACAATTTTTTTTTTTTGCAACGAACAGGAACGTGGTTGATGCTTCGTCAGAATGATAACAGAGATGTTAAAAACAGTTTGCCAAAACATCAGCCAGGCAATCAGGGACCCTGGGTCTGATTGGAGAATTAAAAATGCAAACAAAATTTTATTTTACATTTTTGGTTTTTTACTCAGATTTATGGTCTCCGGCTACCTGGCTGAAGTTTTGGCAAACTGTTTTTAACATGTCTGTTAACATTCTGACAAAACATTAGCCACGTACCAGTTCGTTATTATATTTATTTAATTAATAGTCAAGGTTGTTGAAAATGTGATGCAACGTGACAAAGAGGAGAGAAGGGTTCATTCATATCATAGAAACGCAATTTTACGTAACGTAATTTATGATTGTTAAGCCTATTCTTAATCCTAGTATATGAGTATATTATTAAATGAGTTAAGCCTTTATATTTAGAAAAACCTAAAACGAGCTCATTCCATCCTTAAAACTTTTTTGACACCATATGGTAAATGAAAATTGTATAGGCATGTAAATATATACTTTTGTATATAAAAATATTTCTGTTTGTGGTACTGAGTACTCTGTGGAGTGCCTTCTACTTCGTTTGTTCGCTGCTCACAGTCATAAAAAATGTCAACAGCTGTCACACAATTTCAAGTGTTAAGTGTCATCTTATATACTTAAGTTAAAATATTAGTATGTTGCAAATGTCAAATAGAACATATTATTATAGCTGAGAGGTAACATTGTCTTAATGGGTTTTTGTGTCACCCTCCCTAATAGTATCATATGACAAATTACACTTTGTTCATCGTCTTTTTTTTTCCTTGCCTTTTGTTTACCATTATGTTTATGCATGATCATAAATAAGTTTATTATCAAAATTTGCAATCAAGTGTAAATTGAGATGACTGTATACTTGTGATAATTATGTTTCCTTAACCATAAGTTATTGTCCCAACAAAATGGTGAATATAAATTTTAATTATTACATTTTGGATGTTTGTTCATTTCAACGGAAATATATTGACGGAAAAATATACGCATTATTTAAAGACTTTTAAGCAATATGATTTGAAAATTAGAAGAGCAGACTAGATGAGTTCAGTTAACAGTGCAGCGCCATCACGTGGGGATTCTCTGGTCGCCACAAGCAATTGCCATTCCTCAGGATAATGGTTCGTAATTAATGTACTAAAAATATGGTTTCTATACTACTGTCTCCTAAAAATCAATATAATAAATACAACAGGACATATTTCAATAATTATTGGTGATTAATAATTTTTAATATGTATTTTATTTTACGAAAACAATGAACAATATTATTAATAACATAATCATAAATCATTTTAATGTGTTTTTTTTACAAGTTTATTGTGTTACTTATTATGGTAATGTTACGGATAATGGAGACCATAAAAATTTGTACTACTGATTTCTATTTCCAAAGGGATTTTAGAAGCTTATTTCATATTCTTTTCTTGTATATTGGAGCCTAAATGGCCGAGCGGTCTAAGGCATTAGACTCTGACCGGTCGTCTATTTAGACTTAGGTTGCGAGTTCGAATCCAGGCAGCGGCAGTCTGAACCATTTAACAAATAATAATAATGAGGGCGGTAGAATTGATCACATTGTCGTCGCTTGGATAAGAACGAAGCAACCGAATCCACCCACCATCAAATTGTAATTGTAAACATGTATGAAGTTAAATAAATAAAGATTAACAATTAATGATGTGGGTGGCCTCTGTTATAGGCGCATATGTCAGAGAAACGGAGGGTAAACCTTATTTTTATTATTATTATTATATTCTTTTCTTGTGCTTTTTGTGTTAAATACATCATCAGGAATACACTTATAGTCAAAAGAACTCATAGAATAATAATTCACTGATAACTCAGCCTCATTGTCCTTTTTCACCCGACTGCGCGACAAAAGGAGTGGTAATCTGTTTATCAGTGTATATATGTATGTGTGTTCTTATGTGGCATGATTACGTCAATCGGTTTGTCTGAACCTAGCAAGTGCTACTGAAGATATGGAAGTAATGAAAATTCAATATGGCGACCACCAGACGTCATTTTGTGAAAAATAATGTATGAATGTTCCTATGTGGCGCACTAGAGACCAAACGCGGTTGCCGATCTTGATGATACTGACGTCAATCGATTTGTGTTAACCTTGCGAGTGCCACTGAAAAAGATATAGCAGTAATGAAAATTCAAAATGGCGGCCACCAGATGCCATATTGTGAAAAAAAGAAAATGAACGGCGGGCTATATCAAGTGGGGTATCATTGAATAGTCATTATATAGACAAATCGGTTAAGACGGCGAACTATGGCAAATGGGGTATCGTTTAAAAGGTATTTTAAAAATCCTAAACTTAAAAGGGTAAACAAAAAAATAATTTAACATAATAATAAAACTCGAGTGCGGTAAATATAAATTGAAAAGAAAAAGCAAGTCAAACAGTTTACATAGCGTATTTAACAGTCGAGACCCATTATTGGAAAGATTTGAGCCGGTATGATTTTAATAGGTCCTGACTGTTAAACTCGCTACGGAAACTGCTGGACTTGTTTTATACTTTTCAGTGTATATTTAACGCAGTCGGGCTTTTTGATTTTTTAAATTATTAGTTTTATTAGTCGTTGCATTTATAACATTTTTATTTTAATCTATGTCCTAGCGTTTTTGAAATTGAATGACGTTGTACTTCATTTATTGCTACTCATGGGAAATATTTTGTATTAATAATTTTTTATTTGTGGTAGAGTAACAACGAGTGATCACATTATATCAATTGAGTTGATAAATATCTAATGACCACCAAACATTTTCCAGTGCAGGTAAAATAAATAGAATTTAGCTGCTACTATAACATATTATTATTATAAGCTATTATAACAACTACAAGTTGTATTTAGCTAGAATGTCTATAGATATACTTGTATAGCTTACCTACTCATACTGTTATTATGGTAGGTATATAATAGCTGTCAACCGCACCTTGGTTGTTGTTTATAAAATAAATTAATTAATATGTATGATAGGTTGTACAACTCAAAATAATAACAATACAAAACATAACACAACACATGATCAGTGATGAATGACGTGTCCAACCATAAACAATGACACAATAATACAACAAACATTTAACAATTGCGATTGTAGTACAGAAAAATTTCCCGTTGAAGAAAAAATGGTACACAAGTATTATGTATATACAGCGTGATCATTTCAAAAGTATCCACCTTTAATAATTCTTGATCTGATGTCAATTATTGTTTTAATGAAAACACGTCGATTTAGATATCGAAGAGGTAGATCAAAAATGGTACCCAAAGAATTTTAAGTCTCATCCCTAGCCACCCCAAATTTGAAATTTCAAATGGCCTACCTATTTGAAAGGGCATAAAATTCTCTATTCACCATGATAAAAAAATGAAATCGATTCATTGGTTCTCAAAATAGACTGCACAGAAGATGAAAGGTATCCACCCTTAATAACTCTTGACCTGATGTAATTTTTGTTTTGAGTGAAAATAAGTCGGTTTAAGTATCGAGGAGGAAGTTCAAAAATGGTACCTAGAAAATCATGTCAAGAGTTATTAAGGGTGGATACTTTTAAATGATCACACTTAATTTTATAACCCAATCGGCTCTCATTGTATAAATAATTTAAAACAGTGTTAGTAATGAAACGACGCTAGAGAAATCGAAGAAGTATTATCATATAATAATACTACAGCCCAATCGGGCAGAACTCTTATGATTAGAATAATAATAAAATCTAAAATTAAAACATGTTTTGTAAAAAATATATTTTAATATTATAAATAAGATATATATCCCGTCCATAGTGTGAATTAAAAGAAAGTTCGCAATTGCAAAAAATGGTTAAAAGTAAAAAACTGTCTGTGGTTCTCATAAAATACATCTTCAGTACTAAGAAGTGTTTTTAAGCCGTAAATATGTGAAAATTTCTGTTACTCAAGTACATTGAAACTGGCTGCCGGATTGTGATGTAATATGACATATGTAGTTCAAAGCATGAAAGTACATATACCTAAGAAACTGTCAATTCCAGTGAGATGGAATGCAAACTTTGGGCTGTTTTCATAAATTCAAAATTCAGATATTGATATATTGCACCTACAGTTTCGTATATTTAACGAAATTTTACTTGTTTGAGTATGAATTGTTCAAAACCACATCGTAAGCTGTAAGGTCGTCTTTTATTAGCCCAAACAAAAGTCATGACGTCTAGTGACAGTTGAATCCCTAACTATTTTCACAAATTAATTCACAAATTAATACGAGTATGTAGTAGCAAATATTTATAGAACTAAAAACATTTACTATTTAGTATTTAGTATGTGTATTGTATTATATTGTAGTCTTAACCAGGTATAGCATGATAGGCAGGCGGCTTATCATGTCGCGTTGATCAAAAAAATTTATATATAAATAAGTAACAAGTTTTTAAAAGTATGTGTGTAATGTTATTAAGTAAGAATAAATATTATATGAAAAATGCCCGGATGCAAGTCTGCTTGTTCATATAAACAACATTGGATTGACAGGCTAGTTAAAAATCATTTTTCTTGGACCTCTATATACGCACACCCTAAGACGTTTAGATTTTGGAACTAGAACTTTGACTTTGAAATACAATCAAAAAAACTTTCTATTGATTACCGCAGTAGGCTAAATAAAAACGAAATATTTAACCTATACAACATAAACTATAAGAATTTAGAATAAACTAAAAGAAAGGAAGTTCGGCGTAGAGTTCGCATGCCTCAATATTAGGGTTTCGAAAAATTTTACTAATTACGCCTGTCTCAACTCAACCCAGTAATGTTGCAAAATTGATACAATTTTAAGCATGTTGGTAAGTTCGTACAGGAATTTTTTATAGCTTATGTTCAAGGAAAATAAACAGGCTTTGGAGTGGTCCCCACAAATTTAATTTAAAGTAATTATAAAAATTTTTAAATTTTATTGAAAATTTAAGAATAAAAATTCATACCTTTTCAAATCACCGTGGAAAGGGGCAAAAACTTGTTGAGCAATAGATTTTAAAACTAGAAAATACAGTTTTTTAATGACCATCATAAGGTTTAAGATAATACCATTTTTATAAAATGCCGGCAGGTGAAAAACACCTAAAATATCGGGAAAAACTGTATTTTGACATGTTTTTAAAATAAAAAGTGGGAGAGTGTTTTGCAAAACAATACGACAGAGCTTTAAAGAAAACAAATTAAAGTTTTCGAATGATATGAAAAAAATTTCAGTGCCATTATTATTTATAAAGAAACAGGATTTTAAAACCAGAAGTGGCAATTTTGCTTGGAAAGCGAATATTAAAAGTTTTCAAAAGAGCTATTGTGGTCCAATTGTGATGATTTTTGAGTTACAGCTGTTTGAAATTTTGATAAGGTTTTGTGCTAAAACACATTTTGATCAAGTATATAATTAAACTTTTATTTATATTTAAAAATGTATGACTAAAATATTTTTTTGTGCAATCAATAGTATAAATCGAAATAAGTGTTTTTCTCAAATTTCTATTCTTTTCTCTTACAAAGAGAATATTGTATTTTATCTAATGATGTAGATGATAATTTTATTTTCCTTGCTGAATTTTTAGATATTGAAAAAGAAACAAGGCCATGAATTGCCTCATTTAAAATAATGGATATTGCTTTGTTACCTAAAGGCGCAATTCCATTGAGGCAGCATAATCTTTCAATAGAGATAGAGGGAACACAAAGCGACAAAAAATATGTTTGCTTGCCGCATGCTACAAGTTGAACAGTATCGTCGTCTATCCAACAGTGAACGGATCGGTGCGGCTTGTGGCATGCCTCATGGAATCTGGACAAATATAATTCAATTTTGTGCTGCGTCGTCGCAAGCCTACAATAAGCAACACTTTACAACAAATATCGAGCTACATGTCGCCCAGTGTTGCTTCAGTGGAATTGCGCCTTAAGATATTATAATATGTATTACTTAAAATAAAAGTCCCACTTAATATTAAAATGTTTGTAAAGAGACGGGAGTTCATATCCAAGACTAGTGTAATCATAAAAACTACAAAACCTCTTAGCGTAGCCCAGTTCAGTCCATGATTATCAAAACTAATTAGTGTATAATTTCTTTTCTCAAGTCTCGTGATAATGACTGGAATGAATACCCCACCTAAGGTTTTTTAAGCATGGCTATCGTTTGACTACTGTGTCTTCATTTAGGTAGTCCATAGCAATTTCCAATAGTAAATTGATTGTAACGATGTTAAACTCATCATTGATATAAAATCGTGTTGGGTATACGCTTACCTAGCCCTTTTTAGGTACATTTTTTACCCTTGAGATTTAAATATGCTGTTTGCAGTTAGTAACTTTACCAATGAAAGAAAATTTATCTATAAACAGAAGTCGAGTGAGAGTTTAAAGTCAGATATGTTTTATTTTATTTTTTATTATTCGTATACTGTTCTTTACACACCAAAATTTACATTTTTATAAAAATTAAATATGACATGCACGTTTTCTCAACACACAAAAGTGTATCTTTCATCTTGATAAATTATTATGGTGAAAAATTTCAGCCAAAATCATTTGTGACGAAAATAGAGCATAAAAGTAATTTTTTATTTACCATAAAAGTAATTGTTTCTGACTAGTTAGTAATTTTAAGCCGTGAATGTACTTATTTCACACTTTATTTGTCATATTGTTGTTAAGAAGTACTTCTATTCATAATTGTATAAGAACATCCCATATATTGATAAATACAAGATTTTTTATTACTGATAAGGTAATAATATGTATCACAGTTAAGTAAGTCAGGATTTTTTAGAATCATTGGATAAAGCTACTTGCTAAGGTTCAAAGAAACTTTTGTCTATACATACTTCTTTGCAAAGAAAAATTGGCAACTTTACATTTTGACTACCTATTACAATCATTTAACAAATTAATAAATTTTATGTACATTTTTTTTCATTAGCGAGAAAATAATTAAAAATTTTGTGTATTCAGAAGTGAAATTTACAAAATTTATAAAACCTTCGGCAAATTTTTTGGGTACGGAACCCTAAACTTGCACTTGAAACATATCTAAGAAGACTCTTCGTTAAATTACCGTTTTCCTTAAGGCTTTTTCTAAACTGAACCAATTTTGAAAATCATATCCAACTTTTTAGTTTTTTCGGGTACGGAACCTTAAACTCAAACTTATAAAACCCTTTTTTTTAGTTCGGGAATTAAAAAACTATCACATGAGCATATGACCATGATTTGTCATACTTAGCTTGGGAAAAAATACAGTAATGAAGGAGGTGAGTCTATACTAGACTTTGTTTTCATACTTACTGCTAGCCTAAATATTGCTTCCAATATTTTGCATTATAAAGAACATTACTACACCTACAAATTTATCAGAGAAGAGGTATCTCCCATTGATTAAATTATTTTGGAAATTTGTAGATGAAGAAGAAGATAATCGGTGAGATGTCAATAAAAAGACTTTTTCGCTCTTCAATAGAAATATTTTCCCAACATCAATAGACAAACTTTTTCGTAATTACAGGAAAATAGTCATCGGAAAGAATTATTAAACTTATGAAGACATACATTAAATTGTATGAGGTAAATAACCGACTTTTGTCAAATAATTAGATTAAAGAGATGTATTAAATATTAAATTAAATCATATGTACACCTCAAATAGACAGTTTAAAACCAAAGGTGGTTAATTTTACAAAAAATAAACTATTTGCGAAGAAATCTGCATAAAATAAATGATTAGCTGCCCCACCATTTGAGAGGGCATACAGACTAAGCCCACCCACCTAGAGTGAGCATTTCCAGAAACACTGGTGCTAGTATTCAAAAGCACTCCATAATATTATTTTAAAGTTTTCCGCACGTCTTGGCGTAGAAATTAAAAATATATCGAACGAAGCTGGAATTCACATCAAACTATAGATCGATAGACCAACAGATAGCAGAAGTATATGACAGAAAATAAAGTTTCTTGACTGTTGGCTCATTGTAAAACCTGTGAAAATATTACCACCAAATTGGGGTGCGCAATTTTCAATTTTAAGCGAAATTGTAACATTTCATACATTCAAACATCAATATAATTGTGAATTTTATAATTGCATTCCGTAAACTCAATTGTATATTGCAAGCAATATAGTCAACAAATAATAAATTTATGCCAGTAGCTACTAATGCCCATATAGAAGGTTATAGCAACTATAACTCGAAATAAAATGAAATGAAACGAACCAACTCTTTTGTGTAATCTGAAGAGAAATCTATACACTTGTCAAATGAATTAATTTATTTCTCACTGTATCTTTCAATGTCTGTATGTAATGTATGTAGCTGGTTCTATTACCATCTCATTTTAATAATATTATTATCTCATTCTTACAACTTTGGTTCGATGATTTATGTTACACGACAATACAAAACCACTACATATAGTTAGTTGAATTCACAAAACTCCGTCTGCATTTAGTTTTACCTGTAATGTAGTGCCTTCTATATGAGATACAACACAACTTGCATAATTTAAACATGTATACACGATTTTATTTTACATATTTATTACAGGTGAGCTGAAACTTGAATATCCCTATAAAGGTATTGCATTATCCCTATGGAAAATGAGTTTCTATGGGTGGGTTTTTGAGATAAGGCCGGGGAATATAAAAAGTCTGAGTATAAACAAGTATATTTACTTTGGGGGGTGTACACATCAGGTGTAGGCTGTGCATTTAAAAATATGATACCTTATTTATTTTACAAATTATATTTGACAAGGCCAGAAGCATTAAAGGGAGGGTTTTTTAGTTACAGCCTTGACCAATAAAATTGCTTGTCTTAACTGTTCAGGGTCAAGATAACTATCACAAAACTTGTTCCCGAAAATCGATAACAAGACGACTGAAGTGATTACTGAATTATAATATAAAACTAAATGTATTACTAGAGGAGGATAATTACAGGAAGTTGACTAAAAGAACGGAAAAGAAGAAAAGTTTTAAGAAAAACTAACCAGTTTTTTAATACAAAGAAAAAACAATTGGTTTCTGAACAAGGGTGGGCATTAGTCACTAAGTCAGTTATACACAGTTTTAACCGATCAATATTCCATTGTAAGCAGTCGTACAGTATATGTTCATTATAAGCAGTCGTGCCATCAAGACTTTTAAACCATTGTAGAATAAATAGTGATTGAAAATAACTATGGCGGTGGTCTTTAATCAGGTGTTACAAAAATTAATTTAAAAATTAATTATTTTTAAATTGTGGCCAAATTATAACGCCGAAAACATTTTGTCTTGGGAAGCATTATCTATACACAAAAATGCACATAAAAAATAGAACTATGAATAAAAAATCATCCTATGTATAGAATGATAATACATTATACATGAATATAAAATGGCATATCGGTGTTGAAAATGAAGGCATGTACACACCATCTAAATATGGAGGCGAAACGAATAAACGAAGGTGGTCGGATGTATGCTGGTTGGATAGTAGTCCATCGTCGATGAGGTCGTGCGATTAGCAAACACAAACTGTGTTTGTCCTCAACAAAAACCACCCAGGACGATAGATATTGTTGTGGGTTATATGGTGCTATGTTGTTTCTCTTTATTTCTGTATAAAGATATGTATACATAGTACATACTTACATACCACGAAACACAACACAACGAAAAATGAAAAAACAAAAAAAACAAAACAAAACAAATAAAAAAATAAAGTACCTCATACATAATGTAACCACTGGTACCTACTTAAGTCAAATGCTAATATTACTTAAGTCATATAAACATACATATATAAAGTTTTGTAGATTTATCAAAATAACATAAACAATACAGAAATTCTTGGACCCTTGTCGCCAACAAAGTTTACTAAATTAGTGTTGTTTGCATTTTTATTTAGCAAAAGTACTGAGCCTTTTCAAAACAGTTGTAGGCATTCTTTAAAAGTTTTAACTGTCGGAAACATTATTTTAAGAGAGTACAGACTAGAAAACAGAATATTTCATCATTGTTTCACATAAATGCTAGATATGAAGAAAATTACACTTGGAAGAGGATCAAACTTGCCAGAGGTTACATCGGATAAGCTATCTAACTCGTTAAGCTATCTAGGGATTATTTATTTCGATGCTGATGTATTTTTACTTTTATTTATTTTTGAATAATAGTTGTATTATTTCAACTCCAACATTCTAAAACAATCTTTTAACTGTTTCAATTGGTAAATAATTCCTACAAAATTATTGCTTACCAACCAAGGTGGCGTTTAGTGAAGGTCCAAATCAGTGTTGGTCTCGTAACAGTTTCAAAAGCAAAATCGAGGCTACACCTGTGTTCCAAGCGCACAAAAATGTAACCAGTGCCTTTTTTATCCTTAATTTGAATTTTTTTGTGAAAATGTTACGCATTAAGAAATTCTGTCAAAATATTTTTGGTTACTATTTGTATTTATATGCCAAAAAAACATTAAAATTTTATCGGCCAACAAGCCGAGAGATTGATATTTTACGCTAAGATTCGATTAGAGAGGCGTTCTGTTCGAATAACATTTTGAAGTAGGTCTTTATTTTTATATGCGCCCCCACCTATTAATATTATTGTACTGTATAATTGTGATATTAGAATAATAACCAGCTATTTAACTTCCGGTTTCCTGCAAGCAATATTTGTAGTTGAAATTGCTGTCTTAGAATCCAGAGCCATAAAGATTAATGTATGTATAAGATGCAGTTAGAGATGTTTATGCATCGTCTTTAATATAATTATATTTGAAAAATTTCAATTTCCAGCTTCTAGTTTATTAAGTCACACCTAAAAAACTTACTAATCACTTCAACGCTGACACTAAGTACGTTTTTTTGTCCTATTTGAAATTGCATATAGAAGAAAATTTTTGGTGTTTTTCTTTATGGCAAGCATTTTTGTTTTGTAATTCTAACAGGAATATCATGAAATAATAAATGGAAAAACTATTTCGCCTGACATTAATTAAAACGGAGTGTCCATTGACCAACTCCTTGAAAATTTCCTCCGGGGAAAAAAATTTCCATTAATTTGAACGGTAATCAAAAATTTTCCAACTAAATTAAGAAAGAACATCGTACAACTGAGAATTTTCTCTTCTAAGAAGTCGCCTTACATGACATAAAGAGCACATATACAATGTTTCGACGCTGATGTAACCAGTAAGTTTTTTAAGCGTGGGTCTGTATGCTTTAATGAAAACCGGTCCACATGAATATAACAAACACCCCAACATAATTTACTATTCACTTAACACTCAATACAGGTTTTTATTAGCATTCTCATTAACAATAAACACTAATTAAAATTATTGCCACCATTATAACCAACTGAACCTGTGTCATAGATGTTTATAAAAAATTTGAAGCACTCTTCATACACAGCAGTGTGTTATTGTAACTAAAACTAAAACTCAAAATTAAATTTTTTTTGTCTACCATCGTTAATTACAAGTAAATATTTCCGTAGTTCAAGAAAACATTTTCTTGCGTTAATATTTTAAATATTTATTTTTCTGAATTAAGCATTGAAATGTTGAATCAAGTCATATTCACTTGTTATAAAGACAAATCAACGGTTAACTAAACCCGTTTACTACAATCAAATAATTCCTTTCCAATCCTTTAATGTGAATTATGTTTTATTAATTATATTAATGTGAATTATGTGATTTATATTTCATGTAGCCCGTTGTGTTTGGTTCTAGGACTGAATATCCCGGCTACAATAGCCCAAAACACACAAAAAATAAAATCATAAAAATCATTTAAAAAAATTCCCAAGAAATGTCAAAAATAATCCTTTTGATTAAAAATCTTGAGCAATAATATCAGCTGACACAAATAACCCGTGAAAAAGTTAGCACATAAAACATTTTTGTCGATTCAAACAACAAAATTTCTCTCTTTTATGTGAGTTGAGTTAGGTTATAGTGACAAAAATTTTGTGTATGACAAATTTTAAATAATAATTCACATTTTAGAGGTTTCACGTTTATTTTCACATTACTGCGATTTGAGTTTAATATATCATTCATGACCAATACATTCAAAATTATGTCAAATAAAATAATCGTCTCCAGAACCCAATTATTAGATTTTTCTTTTTCACTGTATTTATTTATTTATTTATGCTTCTATTGTATTTTAACTTTTGTTCGATTGTCGGATCGATTGTTTCAAACGATCGATACAAAAGACTTGTACAAAACTATATACGATATCACAGCACATCGATCGATCACTTGTTTAGTTAAAGTTGAATGCAAAAAAATGCAGATCGATAAATGTGCATTAAGTATATTTAATACAATGATTGGTTTCCTATTATGTAGATCACATATGGGAGCGGCATTAACATTTTATTATCGATCTTTGTTGGGCAGTTTAGTCGTTAATCGAATAATAAACATGCCTTGGTATACATGACCTTTACACCAAGGTGTAATAACTTTCTGATTAAGCAAAATATTGTTGTCATTAGATGGTATTATAGTTTAGTTTTCCACATCTTTGCTTATAATAATTTTCTAGGCAATGTTTACCAGGAAATTCTTATTTTTGCTATCTAATCAAAAATTTCTGAATGTTCTGTATTTTCCCGCCCCACAGTTCTCCTTCTTGCTCCAATTTGACTGCATTTAATCCAATACTTAGAAAAATCAAATAAATCTGTTTAGAGGTATGGTGCACAAAAAATTTATTTATAAATTATTCATACTTTGCAAAATGTGTTGTATATAAACCCCCAAAATGGGAAGAATAAAGATATCACCAACTTTTGATTTCGATTTTCCTAAGGAAACCAATCGCTTTCTACCGTAAATTTAATATACCAACATGCGGATGCGATTTTGAATGCAGTAAAATATTTTTAAATTACCTTTTTCAATAAGTTTCAATGTCTTGACCGGCAGTTTTGAACTTTTTTCTTCCTGTCTTTTAAATGAATGTTTATTTGATATACACACAGACGCTGTTTGGTTTCTTTCTTTCACTTCAATAATATGCTTTTATCCATACACAAAGTGTTAAACCATACGCAAAAAGGATGCAAAAAAATCAAGCAAATTTATAAGTTTCCATAGCCAAAAGGCGTAAATGACGTCCTTAAAATTTTAAGATTTAATTTTCATTTGCATAAATGAGAAATAGAACACATATTTTTCTGAAAACTTACAGTGAGAATGAAATGAATCTCGAGACTCGAGAACTGAAAAAAAAGGCTTCTAAATGTGAATGGAACTCGCGATGGAGTTATTGATCCTAAATATCATACCATCCGGATTCAATAATATTTCGGTTTCAAAAATATTTTCAATAATTTATTACTTTAAATATTTCACCTTTTTATCCGAGGCTATCAAGTATAGAAGTATGGTTGTGTAGCTAAGTAATTTTACTTGAAGCATTCGATTTATAATTCTCACATTTTATGAATTTAATAGAAAATAATAATATTTACGAGTTTCCTAATATTTATTAGCGATTATTTTATAAGTTGACATTAAATAAACATGAAAATAATCATAGCCATTAACGTATTTATAATAAATTAGTGTAAATTAATTATTGGTTATTGATGATTGGTGACTTCATTATTTCAACTAATCATTAACTATTATTATTATTAGTATTATTATTATAATCGAACCTCCGATACGTACATACAAACCTATCGTAAACACATATCGATAATGTTATATTTATAATAAATAAATAATTATACTCATATACCTGTTGTACTAAAATATTGTTATACCTATATTAAGCAGTATTATAACTACATTAAGCAAAATGTATATTTTATTTAAACTCTTTGGTCTTATTCAAAATTTAATTTGCCTTCTAAATAATACCACTTTTAAAACAAGTTCAGTTTACTTGTAAACTTTAAGAATTGAAATAATCCAGCATAAGAAACAACCTATATAATCAAATTTATTTTGTATTCATATATTTAGTGAAAAGCCGTAAGACTTATACCTCGGAATCCAAGAACAGTCAATGAATCTTTAAAAAAAACTACGCGACTGCATTGTTTAAAGCTTACTTAAAGAAGTTAAAAAAAAAATTTATGCGATCTTGTCCAAAGAGTGGGAGCCACCTCTTCTTGAGGATGGAAAACTAAATGCTGAAAATGACAACGGAGATTGATATAGGAATGAATTCTAAACAAAAAGTGTCGTTGAAACATTTTCCGAAAAGTCAGTACTTTCAAATAATAGAAAAATTTGACTTTGTTTCAAAAAAGTATACCGAACACTAAAGTACTATAATAAACCTTGAAAATGAAAAAAAGTTTCAAGTCGGTGCATAAAAATTGACGGAGCTATGCTGAAAACAAACTTTAGCGGACCTTTTTTTTATGTTTTATTCAGTTAAAAAACTGGTGAATTTAACGCGGTAACTAAAATTAATGCTTACCGCTCTCTAATTAATTTTATTTAGGTACTGGTAACAGGCTCAAGAAGTTCTAGCAGTTTCGGGTAAATATTTTTTGAAATATTGCAACTAAAGAAATATATATTTTCAATTTTGGAGAACTATGTTATAATTTGACAATATAAGACGAAAAGTAAGAATAAAATTTGTCGAAATCAACAGTAATTTTCAAAATATCGAAAAGTCAAAATTATGTTTAATTATTTAGCTGTCGATATTTCGAAAACCAAGGCAATTATCGAAAAATTTTTAATCTTATTTTTCGTCAAAATTCATACTCAAAGTTGAAAATAATTCTCAAATAATTCCAACCACAAGTCTAAACTTGCCTTGTCACTCGTACTACTTTAACATGGTTACAACGTTATAAAAATATCTTAGAAATACGTAAATGAATTTTACGAGATTGTAACATATTTCAGCTCTTTAAACATGACTTGCTCTCTATAATTTTTATCAGCAATCTGTATTTTAGTTTCGTTTAAATTTGAACGGAGCATACATAAAACATAGGTATAGTAGTTTCCTTTTAAGAGTGAATACACTCCTCGTCTATAATCGAGCTCTATGTTGCGTTCTTATATTTCTTTAGTCCATGTAGTTAATTAATACAAAAGTTCATAAAGCTTATATGGTAATGATTTGCATATTAGTCAGTCTTATCTTGTACTACTATTAAATAATATTTTAAGTATGCCGATACATTTATAAAATAGGTATCATAATAATTTTACCTATAGGTAATGATAATAATTATAATTGTTTTGAGCTGGATTATTTTAATTCAGCCAATGGATAAATATCATCTATTTAAATATAGTTATTACCTACCGAACATTATTTATTTAATATAATAAATGTATTTGATTTTATATTATTATTGTAATGTTTATGCATATACATATTCAATTCTATTCCACTTACAGTGTGTTCTAGTTAATTAATAGTGATGTTCATGAAAAACAAATTCCATTATTTTATACTAGTTTAAATAAATAGCTAACGACCAGTGGTGCAGGTAACTATAGAGAACCCATATCTAAACTTTTCCCGAGTGCCCTTTTTGTGATAGTGATGCGACACTTCGAAAATACCAAAATGCATTTAGCTTACTAGTTTTGTTTTTGATTTGTTAGGGTTGGGACTTCAAATATGAATAAATCATCACTGAAATAAATGAAATATTTAATTTTTTTTTTAAATTAATTAACATTAGAAATTTGAAAATCACTTATCGATTTTTTTTCAAATCTGGGAAACCGGGATCTCTATTCTCCTTACAAGTGTAAGGACAATAGAGATCCCGGAATATTCTCTTTACACAGGACCTCATAACATTGCTACCAAATATATGGCGGTTTCTACCGCCCCTGCTAACCACTTTTGAAATATCTCAACAGTAACTAAAATCTTACAGTAATCCACTATTAGCTAACTAAACAAATAAAATTGCAGAAACACATAGACACATTTGAGTGTAATTATATGGATACTGCGTAGATAGCCAATTAAAATTTAGGTGGATTTTATGTATGATTATTATTACCATAACTGGAGTTATGTTGATTAATAAACATAAAATATATAATATAAACTATACTGTACCATTGAAAAATGTGTTACGAAACTTTCCACGAGTTTGTGAGTGTTTTGAATTGAACAATAACTTGTGGTAAATGGAGGGGGGTGAATTATTTAATTTACCAATTCGATACTGAACCTATACGATGAATTTAGGTAATAGTCTTACGGAAAATCACTATCCGTGTACACGCATTTAGGTAGATTTTATGTGAATACAGTTAATTATTTCAAATCGCATGAATCAAATTCTGGAGGTCTACAAATTGAATGAGTTATGTATAACCTATAGGATGCGTCATTTACTACCATTTCAAAGACGGATTCGTCATAGGTGACAAACCGTATGGCTCGGTACGTGGAAACCCTGCTCAAGAATTCATGAATACCCCGTGACATGTGTGATGTAAATTATTGATATGGTCCCACGAGGGTCGCAATGCATGCACGAGGCCTGTTGAAATAAGAAAGAAGAGTAAACTCAGATTGTTTCCTATGGATGTATATTCATCGAAGTCCTTTTGGTAGACTTAACAGTGGTTTTCCGTGCTTGAGGCTGAGTAGTTGTCACCGGATAGCTATATCTAAACTTGATAAAATATTTCCACAAAACCAAATCAGGTACTTCAGATTAAATAATATAGTTGATTGTAATTTTAACATGCTTAACTTTATTTTCCTTTGTTTTAACAGCCGCAGAGATAGCCTCTGTGATACCTCCCCTGCTGTCAAAACGAGAAACAATTCTACGAGAATCCACAGGTATAATTTATTTAATTACTTTTTTAATCACTGAGTTGCACAAACGAACTACATGTACAAGAACATCATTGATTAAATCGTAATTTAAAATACGTTAACAAATGGCGCCCGGGAAATTTAAAATACGATTAATTTGCTTCTGCAACACAACAGCAGTTCGTTTCTGCTATACAATAGTATATACGTATTTATAGAATACTTACAAAACTTGATCTTGGAAAATGGAACAAATCGAAATTTAATTCGAAATATCCTAGAGCTCGCATTTATTATCTATAATATATAAGTACATTTCATTTAGAGATGTAGCTGTTTGTAACTCTATAAACTCTACTCTCATAAATTTTTGATATTAAGTTATTTATTGTGCATGTAAAGCAAGAGGTAACAAACAAATATAAAATTACAACTTTCCTCCATAGTCCTTCAATTATACGGCCAATATCAGAGGTCCAATTTATCGTTTCCCAATCTACGAATGTTTTGTCCACTTCTATTTTTCATAAGGAATGGGACAGGGAATATTTTTCCCGTTTTCTTCTTCTGGATAAGTAGAGCAAAGTTCTACAAAATTGTCTAAAATTTCAATGTTTTGAAATATAGGGAATAATAGGCTCACTAATTGTGTACCTTATATCTGGAATAATATTAGAGAATAAGTCTCTCAGTCTTTCTGGCAACCGATTTTATATTTTGTTGTGAGTAAAACTGGAGAAATGAAACTGTAATCGACTGATCAACCACTATCAGAATCCGAAGCCATTCACATGATTAAAGTGTGGCCGTGAGGGATTCTTTCATATTACCTAGCATAATTTTCCCATAGATTTATAAAATAGTTACTTTATCACACTATAAGAATGAATATCATTAAATCTAATTAAGAAATAGATACTTATATATAAATTAAGATTATAATTCGAAAGGATTTATTCATATATAAAGATTCAAAAAATAATCTACAGATACAACAGAACCACTATTAGATAGATATTTTATATCATAAAGTTAGATAGATACCTAATAGTTAGGTTATAAATACTAAAACTCTCAGTTGTAAATAATAAATGTCGCTCTGTTCATATATAAAACTTTACGGTTTTAGTAAAACTAACTATTAAATAATTTACTGTCTATAAATGTGAGGTTATGTCATATTATGTTATATATTTTATATATTATTATACGTTTTACTGTTTGTAGTGTGCGTTCGTTTTATTCTCGCATCGTTAATAAACAGTTTTATTTCCATACCTAGTAGCAGTTATATAGCTACTTAATTTAATGTTTGTTTCACACTGTAGCATCATCAAACTGGGTTCAAAAATCGTTAAGATGATGAAAGGTAAAAGCGCACAATTTTTTGGCTTGTGTCACATAGGGAAATAAAAATTTACGAAGATTTTAATTGGCTAACATGTCGAAAAACTGATGAATGATATTTATGACAGAGAGTAGCAATGGAAAATTACGCGTGTCCGTTTAAATGGGTACTGTAAGGTAAAACACGACAAAAATATTGGAAAAAGATTTATCCACGTGGAAATCGAAGTAATTTTCCTTATTCTAGCCGACATTGAAATACTTTTAAAATACCTCCGAAGTAGAAGAAAGAAAATGACGCTAATCTGAGATTACATTACAAATATGTGGGTCATTATGTAATATGATACAGGCTTTGATAAGATCTTACGAGCAACCAGAAACTTTTGCAATTTCGATAACACAGCCATTACTGAAAAAATTGCAAAAGTTCGGCCAGAGTCTAAATAAGCCGTAATGTACCCCGCAAATAACATAAAAATCAATGCTATCCCACATAAAATGTGCACGATTTTTGCCAACAAGGCCCAAAAGCCTACTTGAGGGCTAGCATAATTAGTAATCTAAGCCCCAATATTCTAAAAAGCCTTATATTAAATGGTCTCTCTAAGTCATAAATTTCATGCAACGTGTATTATGCATGTTCAGATTCTTGTCTTTATTAGGTTCTTCATAAAAAAAGATAAGCTCATAAGTTGAAAATTTAATATTTTCAACTTATGAGCTTTTAAATAAACTTTTGTTGAGTTCGAAAATTAAGAAGATTAAGTACAAAAGTTTGAAATACGATCTTAATTGTTTGAACCAGGCATAAAAAAAGATATAAAAAATGGTCGAATATTATGGCGACTAGAAATGGATGTGAAAAAAACTATCAACTCTTGTGGTGTAACGTTGTTATTTTTATTTTTATTTATTTTTTTTATTGGTGGATAAGTAAGATTTATTAAGACAATCATAAATTAAATAAGGACACCTATACGAATAGAAGAAGAACAGAGATACATTAACAATGATAAATATATAAAAGTTATTGAACATGTTGGCGACACAGCATGAGTTTTCTTTTTCCAAAACACCAAGAAGCCGAGCCACTGTTTTGATGTTAGTTATTTTTTTACTTAACTGATTACAAATCGAAAATTTTTATTTATTAAAACATTAGACTTTTGATTTATTCAAGCAAACAGTAAGTTTTATTATGGCTATTACAATTGCTTAGTCCAAAATACTTTTAACAATAAATGAGATAAATTTAACGAACAATGTATACAGTACCATATTCATATTAATCTGATTATTCTAGTATTTTTTGTTAACTATACTTTCGATTGGTTAAAAATTTCTAAAATACTTTTGTTTCACACACCGAAGCATTTTCTATGTGAAAAACATTTGTATGTATTCTATTTAATTTTATCGTTTTTTTTTTTTTTTTTTTCTAACATAGAATTCATTCAATATTTGTTTCGACATTTAGAAAAGTATTGTCGAAATTATGCTGATCAATCGGGAGCCTAGATAATTTTTCCTTAGATGGATGTTGTACGCAATTGAAGTTTGTCGGCCATGTGACAATTGCCATTTATAACAGGCTGAAGATGAAAATTCATGGATGAAATGTTGAAATAATAAACCCTTTCAACCGTTAAACGAACAATTTTTTTTTTTTTATTTTGTAAAAATGATTATTTGTTTTAAACTACTTATTTTCAATGAATAGGCAAGAATCAAAAGTGCATTTCTTTTATGACTGTTTTACACAGATAAAAGTATATGTATCAAATAATTTATTTTCCTTTTTTTTAAGTGTAAGAAGTATGTCTGATAACCTTGATTGCACTGATTTTCATAAATTGTATCTCCTTCACTCTGTTTTATGAAATGTCAAAACAATAAATCTAATTTTTGTATTTTTATTTTTTAATATATTTTTTAAATTGTAGCTCATGTGTTATTCTGATGTATGAGCTTTATTATTCTCAAGTTTCATTCAAATCCATTCGGCAGTTTTTGAGTGAAAGCACATCTATAATATACAGCGGTAGGGATAGAGAAATCAAGTTTTCCTTCTTTATTAATTTTTGAATAGTAATCTCAATAAAATTCAAATACACTTAAAATTCATCAACGCCAAAAAACAGTGGAAAACTGTCCATCGTATTACTTACTTAGTTTCTATTGTATTGGTGTAGGCTATTTATGTAATGTCAGATTCGAGTTTCTAATTTTTTGTACAGTCTGATGATTTAGAAAAAAGCCATACTTTTAGAATTTGAATTTAAAGATTTTACAAATTAACTTTATAAAAAACAAAGAAATATTTACTAACAATAAAAATTTTTTAAATTATATTTCTAAAATAAACTTTAATTTTTAACTTGATAAGTGATTCTTGATTTGACCGTGCCAATGTGCTACTAATGATATCCCCATAAAATATTAGCAGATATCGGAGCAAGGAAATTTAAGCGGAGCAAAGAAATTTTCTTCTATTCATTTGGCTCTATTCCAGGAAATTTGGTTCTATTCCAGAACAGCTTTTTAAAAAGTTTAAAAAAATTTATAGTTTTTGGCACTTAATTTCATCTTGAAGTTATATTTTACTATTTTAAAACGATGCATTTCAAATAAAAATAATAGTTTTAGTTAATAAAAATATGTTCATCTTGTAACGGGGGTAAAACCGTTAAATATACTACTTTCCAGCCATCGCTACCAGAGCAAATTGGCGAACCTTGACTTGTCACTATGTTACAATCTAAAAATGGGTTCTTGTCATCTTTTGTGAACGTTGGGTAGTGTAGCATGCAAAAGTGTAGTAGCATGCAGAAGAAACAACAGTGAACTTAATAAACTATAAACGTTTATTATTTGGTATGCTTTTTGAAAATTTGCATATCCAATGCTAGTATCTAAATATTTGTTAAAGAAAACAGCGCTAGCTCCGAGTTGTAGAACTATTCACTCGAATAACATTTTGTGTCAAAAATTAAGTTCAGTGGAATACAAACTATTTATACGTAATAATTTTTAAGTACCAACCTAACCTAAACAGTATGTTCTAAATATATAACAACAAAAAAGCTCTCTGAATGTAATAGTAAGTTGGCACAATTACATTGCATTGGTTGGCTACCTACTTAGTAATCTACATGACACTAAATGCTTGTAAAACTTTTCATTTTAATATAGTATTCATAAATCTTATGATATTTTATATGGGTTATAATTTACTTTATGTGTGTGTGTTGTTAGTTTGTTTCTTATAAATATATATTTATGTGATAAATTATAAAGAAATTTAAAATTATATCCTTTAAAAATGCACCCATAAAATCTCTCATATATAAATTTTGAGAAGATAAAGAAAGATAGGTCCTTCGTACCCCGTCGCCAAACGATATCAGGAGCCTTTATTATTCTAATCAGTTACTTCAAAATAAATAATATGCACTTCGAAATTAATTATTTTTATTGTGAATTCATATCGAACAGACTATAGGGTGTTTCTAAATAAATTTAATAAACCAAACAATAAAGAATGTGCTGACACTTGTCTCCTATTAAAAAAAAATTTTTGCAACTAATTTGTTTATATGTCGTTAAACCTTAACCTTCTTTTTTTGAAAATTTTGGTACTTTTCAATGAGATTGAAAATAGAAAATCGAAGGATACCTGTAAATCAATCAGGTGACAATAAAGTACTATCACAATAAAAAATAAATAAAAACGCAGAGTTGTACACCCACATTGCTTAATACTTCCCACCTCTTCCACCATATTTGAATATACAAATATTTTTAATCTTAACAAATGAAAACTTAAGGAAAAAAGTATTTTAAAAGTATTTAACTACCTATTGTACTAAAAAGTGGAAAATAATTTATGTATGAAAAATTGGAAAGGTTTATGTCCACGAATAATTTATATTGAGCACTTCTACAAGTTAAATATAGGTGGTTTAGATAATGAATTGTTTTCTAATTTTTAGTACAATAAAAAGTTCTTTCAGATTTATGGCAATAAAGACAAAAATATGTCATTGTTTAATATTTTACGCAAAACTTATTTTTAAATTACAAAAAATATTTGTATGTTGAGATTGATGTCTGTGTAGGCCATCGGTTTGCCGGGTCGAAAAAGAATCACATTTGGACATGTAGGTATATCAAGGTATACGCCTTCAACTCTCTGACAAAGTAAAACTGATATCTCGAAAACAGTGTACAACAATGCTTTTGTTCAAAGTGAGGATAAACCATTTTTGATCGGTGATTATGAAAATTTGGTTTTCAACTTCCCGGTAAAAAACGTTTAGGCGTGTAATAATGTTTTCTAAATCTTTTTGGTTTAGTTTTAAAAAATTGAGCACAAAAACTTTTATTCGAATAACACATGTGACGTTTCATATGAATGTGATTTTTCCAGTACGTAAGAATATTTTCAAATAGAAAGAAATCGGCTTTGGGGTGATTAGATTTTTTAATCGCTGTTTGTGGTTTTGGAAATACATTTTTTGAGCATCCTGTGCTCAATCGTAATAACAATTTTATTTTATACAATAAATATTGATATAAAATAGTATTTACTACCTTTTAATGGTAGTTGGGTTTGAGAGGAGGGTTAGTTTGTTATTTTATTATATATAGACACATGCAATAAAAACAGGCTTTAAATATATATTTCATATATTTTATATTTATGATCGAATATTTATATCTATTTGTTGCGTAACATTAACCATAATCCTTATCAAAAAAGGGATTGATAAATATATAATAACCTGTTACTATAATATATGTAATGTATAATATACAATTTATATTACAATATATATACCATTCTAGAGGCCAGCTTACATAGTTGTGACTGCTTTGTGTATAAAGTCGCATCGCATAAAAGGATTGTTCAGGCGACGGTGATTTCATTTCCAAATAAATCTAGTAACTAGGGAGACTGAATTTTTAATTACTTAAGTAATCAAACATATAACAAAGGATCTTGTATCGTTTACTCGTGAAAGGCTCTTTTTTCTAGTTACATTCCTTAGATTGACTTTCATTAACCTATATAATGTCCCGATGTACATTAGCACAAAGTACAAAATTTAAATTTTTTCAAAATAAAAAATATTTTTCTATTTTTTGATCAGTTCTAAGTAAAAAAGTACTCGTGGAATCTCAGAGGGAATTTGCCTAGCTAATTTAATTTAATCACAACATGTTAATATATTTTGTCCCCAGAAAATAGAATAGGACAGTAATAGGATTAAAATGTAGGAAATACAAACTAGGTCAACATTGGTTCCAGCTAGTGCAGATGAGGAAATTTTTGTTATTTGGTCCAAGCCAAACTGGTCCATTTTTAGATTAACCTTGAATACTTATACCCACTCAAATTTTGATTGTCAAACTTCGTTCGAGTTTGGATTTCAGATCTTGGATAAAAATTAAATATCTCGTCTTGGGTGCAAGTAAAAATTATTTTTCACTATAACCACTGACCGATGAGGGCTTTATGTGTCATATTTATCTTGTCATAATGTAATTAATGCCTTGTAATTTGCGTTTAGACTTACCAACTATATCAATGTTGGTAATGCCGCAGTTAGAGTTTGAACGTCTGATCATATATTTCTTTCTGTGTATGTTTTTTCTGTGTGAGGGAAGACCATTATCTCTATAGGTCTTGGCTTTTTTCTTTCCTAACATAAAGATAAAAATAAAAATATGACATATCAAAAGAGACTCGGGGGAAAAGGATCAAAACTGGCGAACTAATCAATGCTCAGTCACCCAATGATATTATTGGTTAAACAAAAAGATGATTGAATAACTCGTGCAAAAATCATTTTAACTGCAAGCGACAAAGCAGATTTTACGTTCATGAATCCTTGAAAATTGCAATTTTCAAGATATCGTGCAACGGAAAACTCGATTTGGTAAGTGCCGGAAAGATAATGCAAATGAGCTATGAAAATTTTGTAAAAGAATAAATTTTTAGACGACCTTGGCAGCCCTTTTAATCGTTAGGACTTTTAAATAATAAGCCTGATCCAAGACAAATGGCGTGCTTCTCCAGTTTCATGGCAACATGTACATCACATACTGCCATTGTAGGTACATATGGTAAGCTAAACATGATTCAATTGAATTTTTAAACCACTCAGTGCAAATATCAAAATCCAAAGAAACCTGGAAAAAGGGCTTTCAATATTCAATATATTTATAGCATAAACATTAAAATAACTATTATATATGTATATTGCAAATAGATAAGAGTGTGAATAAAGCCTATGTATAAAATAAATGGTTAGGTTATGTATTAACAGCAATCTGATGACATGTTCAGATCCGTATATTAACGATGATCATAACATGCTTTTGACGACACTACATAATAATAACAAGTTTGCTATAGTATAGTACGTACACTATGATGTTAGCGTTAAACCTAAGTCAGTTATAGTGTTTAAATGTCATACGTACATACACAGGGTGGAACATTTTAATCTATTGGCTAATAGCTGACTTTTTAGTTACCAATCAAACAATAACTTAAGCAAAAGTTGTAGAGTTTGATGACATCACGTTTTAGCATTAGATTGGATCAAGTCAGCGAATTGCTTTAGTAGTCAATTTAAATTCGAATAGGTTAGGAATAGAATAACACTTTAAATTTGAAAGTTGATAAAAAAACTAACATTTTTTACATAACAAATTTTTCGAAAATTGTAAGTTTAAGAAAGAAATGTGACTTAAAACTATGCCATTATTGCACTGAGTCGGTAGTTAAAAAAAACGGTAGTTAGAAAAAAATTGTATACAAAAGTTAGCAAGGACAAAAAAGGCCATTCGCATGTCAACAACTTTTAAGTCCAGGTTAAATTTAAAGATCATTTGAACAACAAGTTCAATGTCCTTGAAACTAGAATTTCAGGCGAATATCCTACATTGCCCTTGGCAACTTTTGGCTAAAACATTTGTCTGTATTTTTTAAGTCACATTTAAATAAAATATGTTAGACCTTTCATGAGAATCAACTTTAAACCATATTTTATAATTAAAAAACCCGGAAAAGTAGATCCAATCTGTGTCAGAACATGATGTCCCTCATCAAACTCTGCAGCTTTTGTTTAAGTTATTTTTTTAATGGCAACTCCAAAAGAAGCTGTTAGCCATAATATATTAAAATGGTACACTCTGTATAAGGTGCCCCATGCAACTTGACGCTGGGCTGTAATTCGTAAGAAAAGGATTTTAAAAAAGAAAAGAAATTTTGCAAAATTTGTATCTACGCTACAAAAGCTGTGCTGATTTTCTAAATCAGTCGACAATTTTTTTTTTCGAAACATACAATTCGGCAGATACCAACAACAAAATTCTATGTATTCTTTTTAAAAAAAATAGTTTTAAGGTTATGTAAGGTTCGTTTTTTATTATATAAAAAATAATCCGGAAATTTTTTTTTTAAATTCTTCGTTAAAATTGTTCCTTTTTCAATGACAAACTCTCTTGAAGTTTTCTTCGATTTTCATACTTTGCCCGGACCCTTTTTTAACCGTTGAAATGTCTTGTTTGAAATGGTCTGCCTATGTGTATGGTTTATTTATTATTAAACGGTTTAAAATCCAGCAAAACCGAAAAAAAGACGTTTTTTTTCTGTAAACGCGATTACTCAAAAAATGAAAAGAGATATCAAGCTAAAATTCTAAGAATTTCCACTGACAGGTATGACAGAACTGACTTTCTTATTCATTCACAAAAAGACAGGCATAAAATGATTTTACTAATTTTAAGTTTGGTGTAAATCGTTTCATTACATATATAAGCTACATTTTCGTAGGGTTTTGGTTTGACTGAGTCTGTTATATGAACAAAACAGGATATAAATACATAAATACTGGATATTTAAACGTAGTACTACGTAGCTATATTGGAGCTACTATAGTTGATCATAAATAAACGTTATGGTATATTGTACACGCTCATGCTGATAGTAATCGACACATTTTAATGTTCATTGTATCGTTTTGCTGTTTCATTTTCAATATTGAGAATGACGACATACAAATATTAAAACTGTGTATGACGACATGACCATCAATAAAATTTGTTTATTTTTATATAGGTACGAAATTATTATTTTTATACACCGAAAACTAGTTTATAACAAAAAGACTTCCTTGTACACTTATAAACTAATCGCAATTGATTTATGATTAATCAAAAACTATATTTGTATTGAAATTTTCTTTATAAAAGCATATTATAACAATATTTCTATATCTAAAATATGAACGGTAAGCAGCTTCAGTTAATGGGTTTTAAGCTATCCCAGATACGTAGATACATTCAAGGGATGCCTATAGTACTTCTTTTACATAAGGATGTAAAAAATGGTTATGCAACACTTTTGTGTTCTATTTAGTAGTAAGAAAGTTTTATACCAACTGAAAATGATTAGTATTAAATTGCAGTACAAGCCAAACGTACAAGTAGGTTCTGCAAAAACTGGCAGATTTTATTAAAAAATGTTTAGGAAGTTCAGTAACTGAATTTCTGTAATTGGGTATTGTGTTTAGCCGAAACTTCGTGGTGAAGGTCAATCGATTCTATATACGCTCTGTTGATGAATTTTACCGGTATTAACGAAGGTTTTAATTCGTGCAGCGAATTGTCACTAGCTACTTCAAACTGCTCATTATAATTTACTACAGACGTTAGTCACGTCACACAACCTCTTGAGTTACCAGTTCAACTGCGTTCCATTACAGGGGACATTGTTAAATTTTCAGTGAATAAAAGTTCAGTAATCCTCGACAAAATATTCAAAACAAAATATCTTCAAATTAAATGTCCTAATCGTATAATAATCGATAATACTCCACGGGTTGAACAAGCCTTTAATGGGCTACCACGGGTCTGCAGATTTGTTTGAGTTTATATATTTAATTTTTTTTTTACTTTTTGGTTAACCCTGCTATTGCGTTCACTCTCTGATCCATGTGCCTATCATGGAATCGAGTTAACATAGGTCTGCAGGTTTTTATGAGTTTTTATATTTTTTCTTCCCATTATTTTGTGGGAATATTTTGTCAAGGAGATATTTAGCCCGGGAAAATATTTCCTTTAGGATATCTTGTCCAAGGATATTAACGCAAGCGATCAAAAATTAATTTTAAATAATAAATATTTTTAATTTTGATCATTTGAACATGAGTATAATTGAACATTTGAACATTTTCATTTATCGACAGTTTTTACAACGACCCCTATCATGGCACGCTCACAAAATGCATCTAGTATAGTAATAAGCATTCCATATTTTTAATTTGTATCCTCTTATGGTTAACTACAGTCGTCTTACATGGTCGTCTCCCATGGAAATTGGTTACATTAATTAATTCGACAGGTGGTAATAATTTTGATTTTTTTTAAATCCTCTGTGCGCACACTCCGACCAAAATTATAACACGACGTCATTGTATAACACAGTTCATTATTATTCAAGTAATCCTTCGGGTAAATCGATAAATCGCCCTTTATAAAAATTCCTCCGTTTGGCCTAACCTTAGTTGTAAGACAATAATAATAAATTTATAAATTATACTCAGTGCTGAGACTACAATACTGAATTTGGGAGTCAATGCATATTTTCTTATCTCGATTCTCGAAGTTTACTAAAAATATTAGCCAAAAAGGTGTGATCACTTTCATAGTGTTGTCCCATTTAGATAGAAACCCACCATCCAAAAAGTATACAAAAGATAACCACCCTTACATACATAGATAGCTCCATGTCTATATAAATGTTATTATTATTATGAAATGCAGTTTCATATCTTAACGACTAAACGAAGTAGTGAACAAAATAAATGGATATTTAAATAGATATCAAACACTTCATATTACCTACCAACTAGGTATCTACATAGGTACCTCACTACCTCACATGGTTACCAACATAAATGTTTCATCACTATATGATGATCATTGACTGCCATCTATATGGAATAGATACGATAGGTTGAGTACTGACTGCAAATAAACTTATACAGAATGTAACATACAATCTATCAAACAGTCTCATATTGATAGTATTCCAGTATTTCTGGCTAGATATATTTTGGAGATATGAGAAAAATTTAATTTTGGAGAAATGATCTCAATTGAATAAACTACTGATATTATGTAGCTTGTTTGCGATCACTTTCGCTATGTTTATCGGTATAGCCATAGTATAGAACTTTAGATGGTGTAACTTTTGATATTGATATCGTGCTATAAATAGTCAGAACGGAAATTTTTAAACAAACAATGCCTCTAACAACAGTAATAGTGAATGTCTTTGCAAGTTAGAAAGTCACGATGCGGGTATCACTAATCTTACTCTGAATGTACTCTAAAAAAACGATTTATAATCTTGTTTTAAGATGTTTAAAACACACATATGTTCTTCACTACCAAATAGATGGAAATTCGAAAATTACAATCATCATTAACATCCTCCGAACACGTCGCATGGTTTTTACGGTGTCTTCTTACGATCTCACACAATTCCAAATATTCTACATAATCTTATAACGGAATCTGATGTTTTTCCTAACGGAAACTGTCTTTCAGCACAATAGCTGGCATCATTTTGAGTATCTGGACGGATATCTGAAAAGCGATCATATTGAATGAATTGAAATTTGAAAAGTTTTTCGAATAGTTTTTGTATAATTTATTTTGCTAATGGTTAAAAATAAACCTTAAAAGATCTTTACGTAATGAGTAAAACTCAAAGTTCAAGTGACTTGCATTCCATGTGATTCTTAATTTTTTCGTAATTGTGTTCTTGATAAATTGCCACAAATTGAAAGGGTCAATATTTCACGTAAGAGTATCGTTCCTTCAACACCAGTGTGCTAGATTCGATAGTGTATATGAAACTAACTGATCCCATAATCTGTCTTGAATAGGCAGAATTTGGATATAGTGAATCTCGTAGCTACAATTGAGGCCAGCTTATCTTACCTTTTACTTCCATCGTGCATCAGAATACGATAAATTATGTTTCAATAAATGATATATATTATTTTGAGCACATTGTAAAATAACAAGACGTATTCGTATAACATGATGACTATATGTTTACAGGCTATGATATCGTATACATATTGTGACGTAACAATGCTATTATGTCACAAACATTCATTTTAGACTGCTAAATATTTTACAGTGTTTAAATATTTGAATTTTGAAAATTAAGAACAATGAAGAAAATTTCAAAGGCTAAATTTTGCTTTCCTAAATTCTATACATCAGATCTGCGTAATAGAAAGTCGCTTAAAGAGAATGATAATTAAAATGCAAAAACATTGAGACCAAAACGGATTATTCTACTTCTAAATATACCTGATTCGATGTATATTAGTCTAAACCATTTCCCTCTGAACCTGCTTAAATATCACAGGTTATTGTGCTTGTATCCACAATTTCAATCAATACGATGCTAAAATACTTGTTAAGAATATAAGTTTCGAAGTATCGTTGGAAGTTTTTGAATAATACCTTGAAATTCCGTCCAGTCTAAATTTTTCAATATCAATTTATTAAAGTTTCAAATACCACACTATTTGGAAACGGAGACGGGATAGAAGGCGAATATTCGATAATATCATTGTGATTGTTGTTAAAGAGGGTGTAGAGAGGCAAACGGGGATGAAAACAAAAATAAATAATAATCATTTGATGTTATTATTATTATTATTTGAAAATACATTTTAGTTATTTATTTATGTATAAATACTATATATATGTATGTAACTGTACACATACGGATATCGCCAAAAGGTTTTTGGATAATTTACAACATTTTAAATGGTAAAATACATAAAATAATATAGAGGGTAGCATATAGGAGGAAATCCTATCAGTGTTAGTAGTCAAACCATCATGTGACTGTTTGTAAATAATAACCATCAGTGGTGGTTCACATCCATACACATAGAAGGTAGATAGAATAATACCCACTCAAACCTTTTTCGAAAAACTGTTGATGGTAAACTTGCAGTTACCAGGATATTATATGTAATAGTAATACAACAGCATCCAAAAGTAACTTTTACGTTTAAATGCAAAGTAGGTGTTAACCTCCCGCTTTGCAAGGCAACTTCAATTTGAAATACAAAGATTATTGTGTTATAACCTTTACTTCATTTGTCACCACTTTAATTTTATAGAACCGTAACTATTATTGTAGTTAAAAATTATAAACGACATGAAGTTAAAAAAATCTTAGTAACATTGACATTATAGCAAACGTTAATCTATATTTGTTTATGAAATCTTTTCATGAGATTTCCATATATAAACTTTCATCCCCTTTTTCACCGCTTTTGGAGTTAAATTTTCAAAAATCCGTTCTTAGTGAGCGTTTGCATCACAAAAGAAGTAACTATGCTTAATTTCGAGTCAATCGTATGCATAGTTTTAGAGACCTCGTGATGAATACACGAGTCAGTGGTATTTCATAGTTTTAGAGATCTAGTGTGGTGATAATACTGAAATGTACTATTTATTTGTCAAATGTATGGTTGCTTTTTATTTTCCACCCCTTAGTACTTAAGTTCTCAAGTATACAGTTCGAGTCCATTAGTTGTTACTTTTCCAAAATCTTGTTACTTAATTAGACATAATCCGCAAGATTTTTCTCCTTTCGTAAGTAAATCCTAGTCCAGTCTACTCTTGTATATACCATAGGCCTGGTTTAGGTTACGTAAGTAAACACGTAACTTGCCCTTGACCTCCGGTAGGAGCCAACGAGAAGAACTATTCTTATTACAACATATCTCTTCTTTAAATTCATTATCTGTACGCTGACATTATAAATAGGGAATCTGTCTCAAAATAATTCAATAATGTTTTTAGTGCACGGACTTGCTTTTCCCAAGTTCCAATATCTCATGGAAATAACAAGTATTATTAATAAGGTATGTTTGAAAATCAAATTTTCGAATAAATTTACACTCTGTGATCTGTGTGAATGCAGAGCTGAGTGTGATTTTGATGTGATATTCAATAATATATCTTGCTATCGATTATCTATTCGGAAACATACAGGAGACTATTATTTGAAGAACGATGTAAATAATGTGCCTTAAGAATGTATTGATTGCAAAAATACCTTTACAAATATAGCATTGTGAAATTTTTTCATTAATACGATGTCTCGTCAATATATGCGCTATAAACATTTGCTTTCTTAACTTTGATTTTTAGGAAACGTGTGATACCTGCTACTATGTTGCTTCTAATTCACATTCGTTTTCATTCAAAATAAACACAAATATTACCTTTTTTTACTTCTTGTGTTGTCGTACCTAGAGAGCAATTCATCTCAAGTTCTGATTGACAACATTAGTTTTTATAGATTACTTAAAGCCTTGGATAAAAAGATCTCCTTATTATTGTAATAAGTTTTTTTTATGAATGGTTTCGTGCTTTTCTTTTGGATGGTGCATTATGCTTGCTGTCCTAAAATGCTGATAGTTTGAAATCCTCCAAATAATTATTTCTCTTTTTGTGCTTTTATAAATCTCTTATTTCTAAGCCCCTTGTAATTATATTCCGTATATGTGAATCAGGCACAGCAACAGTAATTTTCCATATTCGATCGGTGAGGTTAGGTTACGTTTTCATTTTATAGTTAGCAGCTATCAACATACCATGCCACCTATCATAACATAACTTGTCATTACACTTTGACTTTATCATTTTATCTACCATATACTGTGTTTTATCTCTCTCATTCTCTCTTATTATATAATGTATACGTTATAACTCATCAAATATTCCCTATATATGCTTGCTATGCCATGCTATAACACAATGTTTTAATATTATTAATGTTTAAAATTTATGATTACCAATTATAATTTCCCGTATTTTATTTCATTACAGCTAATTTATTATACTTTGTTTTATTAATGATAATGACACATTAATTAGAAAGGATTCAGGAATAAATATATTTGCTATTAGCATATCCATGCATACAGTCATATATTTTTTTTTTTAAATAAAATTTCTTTAGTCACGTTTTAGGTTTTCCAAAACGTTTTTACGTGGACTTTAGCAGTTCGAAGTAGACTCTTAAAAGCAACGGAACTGGTGAGGTAAATTCCATTTTTTCTTTATTACCTTTATCTTCATCCCGTTTAAACATCGTTTCTATAGCAGCGCAAAACTAATTCAGATTAAGCAGTGTCTAAATTTTTGTTCCATAATATGAGCAAGTAAGGTTAGGTTTCAGCGACTGTGCCATAAGTCAAAACTTTAACATTAAAACCATATAAAATACATTGTGTGATGCCGCAAGATAATAGGCTCGCATAGCGACGAGCTCCTTTTTCTTGAATCTTTTGGCACCAAAGAAAGTATAGCTTTCTCTATCTAGAAGAGGGCTGAAAAGCAAATCAGTATTAAACTGACTAAAATATATGTAAAATGTATAGCAATTACCTAAAGATTTAGTCTTACATGACAGTTATATATTTTACTGTATCTTTTAATGTCTATCGCAAATAATTCTCGGTAATTGAGATGTTTTGCACACATTATAGTGAAATAATCTCGTTAAACTTTTACCTTCAAAACAATTATATACTCTTTTAAAATTTTTGTATTACAGTTATATGTGTTTGTCAGGCTATATCCAATTTTTCAATGCACTCACTGCTTTTAAACGGCGGCAACGGTAAATTAAAGTTCAAAGTAAATGTGTTTTAATGGATATTATTTCATTACAGAAGTCTGAGCAATAATGAGCCATAATTACATCGATCATTTCCTATACACAATAAGTGTATAGGATAGGATTTTTGTGGATATCACTATAACAGTATTAGTATATATTAGTACTCTATTGAGGGCATAAAAACATTGCAACAGGATGGGCGTCAGGCCCATTCTGGTTGGCGATACCCAAAATACTATAGGGTGGATAGCCCTATCCAATACTGCAATTTTACTTATGTTAACATAGATACTATTGTATCTGTGTCTATACCATACCAGTATTGGAGTAAACGCCATGCACTTCTTACAGTGTACTTTAAGGATGTTAATGTACATGAATTGTTTTTAGTAACAGCCATAAAAATCGAATAAATAAAATTATTTTTATTTGCATAATAAATTTCGTTAGAAAGATATAAATCATATAAAAACATACAAATAATTCGGTCGCCAAATATCAAAATATTTCTTTAATTTGATTGCATAACGTCTACAAATTATAAATATTTCTGTATATTAATTTGTAAATAAGTATCTATACATAAAAATTACATTAGATTAGACATTTTTATGGCTTGATAAAGTATGGTATATTTGTGTACAAAGTATTCGATAAATATTAACGATATGGCAGATTTCATGTTAGGTACTTCAAAACATTTCAACTTTGACACAAAAATTTTATTTTCTACTTATCATTAAATATATGACTTGTCAAGTTTTAACAAATCAATTTTATTTACAGTTGCATAATGTTTTTACAAATGTTACACAAAGACCGTAGTCGTACAAGAACTGGCGTAATAGAAGAATTACGCTCTCGGGCAGTAGTTCGTATGTACAATACTCAATCCATTTATATTTAGATGCTACAAGATTTTGAGAGCTAAGTCAGCAAACCAGCAAAAAAAGTTTCCAGCATGTTGTCTTTCTTGTTGTGTGTTTGGTCGCACATCATACAAAAACTACTGGACCGATTTTATAATTTGGCCACAATTTGTTTAATAACTTACGGTTGGATTTAAAAACTTTTATATGTTTTACCTTGCTACAGTTACCGGGGATATATAAATAAGAGCAGACTTTCCCACTATTCTTGTTAGACATTACATAACAAATTTTTAAACTAAATATCTACATCATATTGAAAACTCTGAAGCCAGAGACCGAAGGCCAGATCGAAAACCGTGTGTTAAAAAGGTGGTAAAAATCGCCTCGTCGCCTCCACCACACAAATTTTTACTTCGCACATATTTTTGGATAACGTATTTTGGATGTTAGCGGTTTTGCAACAAATTCAATTCAAATTCAATATCAATTCATAATATATGCACCCGTGATAGGTTTTTTTATACAGGTTTCAAAATTTTCAAAAGACACCAACGAAGATGAATTGAAGATGATGTTGATCATATAGGATTCTCATCCGTTAAAAACAATCCTTTTAGTGCCCTCCAGAAAACTCCTTTTTCATTAATTTCGCCCATCCCCTTATGTGCTACGAAGCGCTCCCCATTACACGCTCTTCATCTTTTTTAGCTGTGAAGACGCCCTTGAGGTTTTTCCTCAGCGTATTCCAAGAGATCTCGAAACTGGCGCTAAGTGCGCTAATGCTATTCCGGTTGCGATCACTTCTAGGTCTTTGCAGGCGTCATTCCTCACAGCGTATACAACAGAAGAATGTGTGTTGAGCATTGTCAACTTCGTTCTTTCAGTACGAACAGCGTAAGCTGTTTTTTAATCCCATCCGGAAGAGACACTCGTTGAAGAGGCCTCGTCCAATGAGAAACTACATAAAGTATTACATAGGCAGAAGCAGTATATTTGATAGAAACCACACAATGACCGTTTATTTCGACAATATCAAATTCTCATCAAAATTAGATTTTTTCAATCGTACTCCAAAACGGAGAATTGTGGCTTGTCGAAAAAATGTCACAAGACTAAAAATATTTTTTAATAACTTTTCGGGATAATTAGATTGCTCGAACTCGTGCATGGTTAGAACAACCTTTCTAGTAAATATGATTCTGTTTTACATACTTATATAAGTTGGATGACAGTAGCGTGGCAAGTAGGCCTTTTTATACATGATACTTGGTGGAAATATAAAAACTTCTTAAAGAGCTTTATATAATTACTCAAATCTCGAATTTATATTTTACTCATACTCCACATATACACCGGGTGGCTAGTCTTTAACGCTTCACCTTTTTTTTTCTTCGGATGCGAAATTAAAAAAACACTGAAAAAACAAAAAAACAATTGAAAATTAAAAGTTGAATGCTATATTTCGCTTAAAGGTATACGAGGACAAAAGAATTTTAGATTAAACTCACACCCCCCCCCGCCCAAAAATTTTCAGCATTGATGTACACATAGTCCAACTTCATATATAGAATCGTTATTAAATTTAAAAAAATCAAGCTTTTTATTTCAAATTGCCTTGGCGCTCGTATATCCTTAAAATAATGTAGATTAAAAATAATTAAATACTCCTATTTTAATTTAAAAAAATTTGCATCCTAAGATAAAAAAGACGGGAATGACGCGTTACAATTTGATCAGCCGGTATACATAAATTCATACACATATGAAGAAAATAAAATTGTGTATAATAATTTAATAATCATACATTATATATTGTATATACGTATGTTGTATACATTATTTATGACTAAAAAGCTAAACAGTTGACATTAGATAATAAAATATTACATTTTAGTCAAACAAGAAAATAAATGCATAAATTTTATAACATATGTAATAGTTATTATAAATAAATATTTTGTGTATACTATGTTCCATGGTAGATAGTCTGATAGTCTGTTTGTGGGTAACAAGCCTTTAATATTGGTTGTCTTCATACAAATATTCAAAAACGTTAATCTACTAAACCACCGTAAATATATCCTCGACTGTCATAGATATAACAATTCATTTTCTTAACCTAAGATTCAATGTTTTTACTACAAAAAACTCACCTATTATTAATGCAGTTTGAAACATTATTAAGGAAGCTAGAAATCATGTGCAACTTGTTTTGCCGATCAAAAGTGCATTTGAACTCATAAGAATTTGTTCACAAATTCATTTTTGAATGCATTCTTCTATCACCGAGAATTATTTTGTGGTAGATGATCGAAATAGGTTGGGGTTTGTTACTTGGTTTTTTGGTGCACTTGGTAGTACAAACATGAGTTCAAGAGTGCCATGTTCATATGATTGCACTTTTGTTTTTCAAATACATGCAAAATCATCCCTCGGAAGCTTTTTAAGTCGCTAATAAATCGCAGGCTTCTTCTTCTTTAATAATCATTAAATAATTATTTTATTGTTTTTAAGGGTATAAACGCTGGACTAAGGGATGACAATGGAACTTTTAAAATACATGCAAACTCGTCACTCGAGGGCTTTTGAAAGTTACTATAATTCTTCTAAAGGGTCAAGGGTGGCAATGAGATTTGGAAACATTTTTGTTTGAAATTCCCTCTTAAAAATTGCCTCTTAGAGGCTTTAGAGGTGGCTTATGATGGATATATCGCTTATAACGAAATTATTGTAATTCTTCGTTGAAAATTAGTACTATTTACTTTCAATGCGCTTTGCCTGAGCACTCTGTATATGTAGTATTACATGCATGTTTTTTATGGAAAAAATAAATATTAATAATAAAAAATTATTAAAATAGCTCTTTTGCTATACACATAGAATAGTCAGCTTAGCTTAACTCTTCACATAAATTTTTATATACATAAATAATTTGAGTTTGTCATTTTATGGATATTTATGTACGTTCATGTCAACAATTATGTTTTTGTGTTTTCATTTATTTTATTTTATTTATTTATTTTTTTTTGTATTTTCATTTCAAAGAATTTATCGGGATTTTTCCTACTATGCCGATCTATCTACAGGGAAATCAATTTTGTTGAAATAATGAAAAAGATAATATGGTGACATGTACAGCTTAATAATTGTTATTTGTCATGTTTGTGGAATTGTTTTGTGGAAAAATTTTTATTTCTATCATGGTTTATTCTAGTTCAAAGCTATTAATACAGTATATTTTATTATTCGGATATTTACATGGTCTCGGCTTGAAAGATATGGTCTCGAGATAATCTCGGTTACTTTTATAAGAGTCTTTTATTTGATTACGTGAAGCCTTACATTCAATGCGTCGTATAACATCATACCTACATCATTCCAGATTTTCTCTCAAAATCTTTCTAGAAGTATCTATGAGTTAGATTGAGTTTATTGTCACTTAAGATAATAAAAGTAATATAAGAAGCCATTTCCTTCCTTTAAAATTCAAGGTACCTTCGTGCCACGTATGAAAAAACTTTTAAAAAAGATACATTTATAACCTTACGAGTGCATATGTTAAATTTGTAGTACAATAATTGTTTTGACCGGCGTACGATTTCAAGTTAATAGTATTCAAAAACTACAAAGAACAACCTTTCTGTTTGAAATTTTGCAAATATTTGAAAGTGTTTTTATGACAAGTGTTCATTAAGTTTTTACGCCCGTTAACACTATTTTCTTTTCCGCTTAAACAAATTTTTAGTATAAAAATAGAATATATACCTACATATCAAAAATGGAAATTATATTTATGTTCATTTTTTCCAACAGCAATTTATTACAATCCTGTCTATTCGACCACATATTTAAAATTAATAAAAAAAAAAAAAATTAGTTGAAACAATTAATTACAAATTATGACAAATTTATGAAAATAATATTTGTCTACATTTCTTCTCTATTTTCTACACGAGTTGACCGCAATGTGTGTAGACTTTTTCATTAAAAAGTACCTCCATGAGCTCATGCTCCAAAAATATTTGTAGGTTATATACGACTTGCTTGCTGGCTCTAGTAAACAAACCACATATATTTTATACAAAAAAATAAATTCATGGAAAAATAAAAATAAAAATTTATGTCTGTGAAAAAAGGCGAAATGAGAGTTCGTATGTTTGTATGTTTTTTTTTGTTATCGTCAGTCGAGGAGTCAGTCGTGTATGCGGTTGTGTTATTGCAGACCACAAGGGAGTTTAGTTCCATCTCTCTTCTGGTTCTCGAAAATAATAATATATATATAATATAAATATTATTTATGGCCCAAAAGCGGCCTGTTATTTTAATGTGCCGTAAATTTATTGCTCATATATTATTTTTATACATATTTATTTTATTTTGTGAGAGGAGAGTATTTTTCAACTCACTTTCCATAAGATGGATTATACATTTTTGGTAAATAGAGAACCATCATAAAACATTAACACTATAAACATTGATTATCGTCATGAACCTAATAATAGCAAACAAGTTTTTACTATTTAATAATACTGTTTAATTTAATTTAATAGTAAATCTAGAAAACCAATCCAAGAACAGTCGGCTTCAAGATAACTTAAAAATTGTTTAAAACGTTTTGTAAGAATGGAAAATTTTATTCCGCCAAGAAATTTAGTTCTTGTCTGCAGTTGCTTTTTATACAGGCAAATCGTCAATCAATTTCAATACTTAAGCTTAGCTTTGCTTTTCTGCAAAAGTTTGCTTTGTTTTTTTGCAAAACATATTAATAAAGGTGGAAATAATAGCTTTAAGGAATGAACAAAAACGATGTGAAAAAAGTATCAACTTTATAGATATAAAGTTGATACTTATAGATGATAGATGGCACATTGATTTTTCCTCATGATGAATTAAGTAAAGTATAAATACAAATATCTGGATGACCGAGCTTTGCTCGGTGTTCTTAAAAAGACACAAATTTTATCACTAATAGAAGACCGTTTTAAATGTCTCCACACAAATACCAATTTGAATGTCCCGGTAATGTATTTTATTTCATTAACTACGATATACACCAATAGATGACAGGAAGAGTTATAATTTGCATTGTATTTCATTAACTACGATATACACCAATAGATGTCAGGAAGAGTTATAATTTGCATTGCCGGTTTCAGTTTTTCATGAAAAGACGGATAAAACGACGTTTTTTAAAAATGAAACCTTGCTAGATCGACTTTTCGCCCCAAAAAACCCCTGCATACTCATTTTCATAAAAATCGCTGGAGCCATTTCCAAGATCGTTGATATATATATATATATATATATATATATATATATATATATATATATATATATATATATACAAGAATTGCTCGTTTAAATATATAAGATTAAATTATTAAAATTGTTAAAACATGATTCTGAAAAATTTGAGTTTTAAAATTTTAAAGCCTTGTAAAGTGTAGACAGTTTTGTAAAGAAAGCCTATAATGCTTTGAAAAATCAAAACGAAAAAAAAAGGAATTGTCTGTTCATTCAATAAAAATCGATCAAATTAAATTGGATAGACAAAGAAACATGATAATATAAGGGCAAACTTTCAATATCAAAGGTTGACAGCTTGAAATAAATCACCGTATAGCGTACATATTCACATTAAAACACCAACAAAGTCTACTGATTCCCTAACGACATATTTCGTGTACATAAAAAGTATGTATACATTGAACTTACCCACCGATTAATAGTTAAACAAATGCATTTCGACATTTACTAAGTGGTTCTTAAAATTTATTCCCTAAGTATCTAAAAGGTGGTGATGAGTTTAGGAAGACCAATATACACAATCTTAAAAATTGTACCATCCAGTAATTTGGAATTGAAAATTTCGTCATCAGACTTGACATCTATTTATAGAAAAAAAAAAAAACAAAACAAAACAAAAAACAAAAAAATTAAAAACTGTGATAGTAACCGGGAATTTGATATTTTTGTATTTAGATAGAGGCAACTTTACTAAATGGACGAAAGCATGTGAAATATTTTTTAAAGATGATTTATTAATCCTACTGCATGCAATAGAAGTATTTTTATTTAAGAATTTTAGGAAAACTTAATTAACACTGGTGTTCTAAAAGTAAAAGAAATTATAAAAGGTAGAAGAAAATTTCTCGTAGAAATCTGGGGGAAAAAATGGTGGCCGACAAAACTTTATGGCGGTTTCGGAAGGATGTGGGGTTGAAGTAAACCGGAAAAAAGTGGACCCTGACCAGATAAACTCAAGTGTGATGGTGTAGTGGCAGACACGGCAGACTGGCAGTATGACGATTATTTGAAATCAAGCGTTGGAGAATCCCCGAAAACTTTTATTAAACAAAAGATGTAAAAACTGAAAAATGTATGCCGCTAGCCATATAACTTCCATAACGAACGCACAAACGTTACACAATTATGGCAGACATTTCCACCCTCGCACGGTTTATTTCAACTCCACTCTCTTCGAAACCGCCATAAAGTTTGGTCTGCTACTATTTTTCCAGGTTTATAGGAAAATGAATGCTTTGATTTGCCATTGCTTCCAGACGGTTAGATTTCATTTTTTCCCCCGATTTCTATACCCCCTCTCGAAAATACCCATTCTGCCATATGTCCTATGAGAGAAAATGCTCCACATCGACTCAAGAGCTTAGTTACTACGTTGCAGAAAGTTAAGGTCCATAAATTTTTTCACGTATATGGCACGAGAATAATATAGGTACAATTATTGAAACCATGATGTATCGTATACAAAAACAACATTTTAACCTTATAATTGACAGATTTCGAAAGTACAACGTCGTATGTTTGAAATCAGTTGAGATTTCTTCTATGCTTATAAAAGAGAGAAAAATGTCTATCACTAATTTCAATTGATTTCGTTTCGAACAGTTTTTCATTTGATTCATTTTTCTTTTTTCACTATCTCTATTTTTGTGTTAATTTAATTTATGCTCTTAATTTGTTTTGTGTCACAATGACGAAAAAAACAATGACGAAAAAAAAGCATTTATTCAACATTAATTTATTTTACGTCAAATGAAAATAACTTATTTTATAGTAAAAACCTTAAAGGAATCATCATCATCAGCATCTGTTCAAGTACATAATAGTAAAATGAAGCGTATTAGCCCTCATTTGAAATAGTGCAGTACTCTAGTATTTCTGTAACATATAATCCAAAATTGTTCGTCGCTTATTGGGTAAACTGCATGCTTCAAAAACTCATAGGCCCGGGCTCACAACCACGTAAAATGTAACTCCACTTTTCTGACTTACGATTTAAGCACTACTATACACTTGATTACTTGTTGTATCTTATATTTTGAATGCTTTTAAACAATTTTGGTTCTTTTCATCTCTACTCAAAAATTCGCAATTTTAAGCTAAAATTTGTTTATCAACAAAGTTGACGATTATCGTATGAGTGTGAGCAAATATTTGATTTAAAAACGATTGTAAATATATTTATTCTAAGAACTTTTTGTGTTTTGTCATTTTTCACCTTAAATCACCATTTTTGAGATATAAGCGTTAAATGAAAGCGTAAAGCGCTTAAATCTCGAAAAAAGCGCGAAACGGTTAGATAAGTTGAAAAATGATAAGAGACAAAAAGTTCTTAGAATTATCCCAAATACAAATTTAAATCGTCTTTATTCAAATAGTTGATCACAATTATACGATAATCGTCAATTTTGTTGGAGATAAAATGTTAGCTTAAAAATTCGATTTTTTTATGAGGCTTATATTTTAAAGACGGTGAAGAGAGGTGTCAAAATACAAATCATTAAAAAAATGAGATATAACGAGTTTCAAGTCAAATATTCAAAATGGCTGAAATCATTTAGGAAACATGCTTGAGGGATCATTCAAGATTCAACAATGTCAGTAAAGGGTTAACAATGAAATTTAGTCGGGTTTAATTCACAAAACAAATTTCGATACAATATTGTAGTAGAATGTTAATGTTTTTAAAAAAAAGTAAAAATCATTTATCATAACAATCATATATCATAAATCATATTGGACAGTCCCTCGCCAAACCCAACAAATGAATTATATAGGAAATAAGAAAAACTGTTTTCTCCACAGAATTCTTTTGTTATGTGGCGCGAAGTTGATGCAGAAAACGAAAAAAAAAGGAATAAAGAAAAGACCACATCACTTTGTGTGTTATGGTCATCTTATATAATGAATTATCTTCAACCATACATAGAAATAGAAGGCTGATATATGGGCCAGTTGATGTGTCGGACGTATTAAAAAGGGTCACATGACATTCATATATAAAAGCATCAATAAATCTTTATGATGTCTAATAGATGGCACCACTTAGACTTTGTATATACTAATACTTGTTACGTTTATGATATATTTGACACATTTTATTATTAATACAATGAACATAACCTTAAAAGTATTTTTTTCTTTTTTATTTATATTATGGCAAATTTTTATAAATGATCAGTCATATTCCATGATGCTGTTAACAAGGTATGGCAATGTGTATATAATATATATGAAATGAATGTAATGGTGAGTTCAGTGGTCGATTTCTATGATTCCTTAACGAGACGCATCGTTATCATTTATAACGCTATTGTGTTAATTGATTAAATAAAGAAAAAATAAGTAGTAGAGATAGATGCATACATTTTTTTAACGTCTATACATTTTTTTTAATAATAAACATTTATCACAATGTAACGAACATAGCTGATTGGATTAGGCTCCGTATTCTAGAGAACAACAGTACTATCCGACGTGACGTAAAAAAAACTCTAAGCTCGGTCCAACAAGGCTAACTCGGTGCTAACAAGGCCCTTGATTTACGTTCTTATATAGGCCCTTGATTCACGGTCTTATACGTCTTGCCGGATGTTGAAAGTACGACAAGTTAGGGAAGACACAAAACTATTAGACACCAGCATCACTGAACATATAGACATATAGACGTATCTTTAACGAAAAACAAACTACTCCTGAATAAAACTATTTTGAGATGTACAAATATTTCCGAATTATAGTCGGAAGCGTGCTGAAGAAATAATTTTCTTTGATAATTACTCTTACTATAATCACTGTCTAGCTCTTGTGATCAGATGACTGACACATTTAGGTCAGACCTCTATGAATTAAAATCAATCGACCATATCTTCAGCTATTTTTCAACATTTCCAAGTGATTAAAGCCAAAATTAACACTTTTTCAGATATCACACCGCATGCGTTCGCAGTGTAGACGATGTGTGATTACCTTGTATTTGTGAAAAATAACTCCCTCATGTTTCAAGATGGGGGCGGAAAATCAAAAAATGGTCAAACAAAAGTAGGTAGGTACCGAAAGTGCCAAAATAACGAAAATATAAGAATGATTTTTTGCTGACTTGAGATATAGTTATTAAAATAAAAACCACGATACACGATCTTAATTTTATTTCGGGTATCGTGGTGTTTATTTCAATACATATGCCTAATCGTAATTTTTGTGCGTTAGCTTAATTTTTGGTAGTAGATTGTCATCCACGAAAAGTAATTTAATGTAACATTAAATACTACCCGAAATATAATCGCTTAAATTAAAATTCATTACAAATGTTCAAAATAGTTTTTGGACATCATTAAAAATATAAACAGGTTCGGAGATACAAAAAATTTTTACTAATAATATCCAATAGAAATACAATATTAGTATTCCAATGGAGTACTTGAAATTTATGATCAATTATATGTACATAATAAACATGTAAATATCAAAAATAATTATTGATTGAATTTAATTCAAATATATTTTATTAATAAACAATAATTTAATATTATTATTTATATTTTATTTATTAATTATTCAAAAATATTTACTTCGTGTTTATCATACAAAATATATGTATTTATATTTTCAATTATTTTTTAATATCACCATTTAAAATTTGTTCATACAGTTAAAATGATTTGTAATTTATTGTTATGTTTAATATCAAAGTCAATAAACTGTTTTTGGTTGCCTTCAATTCAAACGAATTCTTCAAGCTTTAATTAAGTGTTCGTGATGTACATACTGATATTGAAGATATTGAAAGATAACGAATAAGTTGGCAGCCTTAAAAATCACAGGAGTCAAAGCCAGTCAACTTCGAACACGGAAATGTGGTACCGCAAGCAAATATAATAGGGTAGAACTAGTGGATATAGGAAAGGCAAAAGTTCATCAACAGAATTTATAGTCGTACGTTCAATAGAGTTTGAGTTATATTTTTAGAAAAATTATTCGACAATCCTACTAAGTAAGACTCTATCTACCGATTATAATTGGAACTTTATTCAGGTCACTTTATAGACTTATTATACAGGTCACTTTATAGACATATAATGTTATACAGATGTACGGCTTCGCCATAATTATGGTTGTATATGCTATTTAGAGTGATTCCTACGATTAAATAATTTAGATAGGCAATATTTGGATTTATTATTCCTAAATATTGTTATGTAGCTGAATAAAATTCAGTACATGAATCGAGGGAAAATTTGGATGGCTAAACTAGGAATTTCGCAAGAATGCTCACATCTAGAATGCAAGTGTTAAAGCCATCACATGAAAAAGATAATATGATAGAGTTAAAAATTAACAAGAAAAGTACTTATCAAAAATTACAAATATCAACAACATAGGAGAGCAATCTTTTTAAATAACAAAATAAATAAATCTATCAACGCATTCTAAAACCGAACTTTTTTTGTACCATATATATATGAAATATATTGAGATATACTAAGTTTGGTCCCAAGTTTGAAACATAAAATCACCAAAATAGTTCATTTTCGGTTGTCCGCCGGTCTGCCCGTCTATGAACGATAACTGAAAAGCGAAAAGAGATATCGAGCTGCAATTTTTATAGCGTACTGAGAACGTAAAAGATGAGGTTAAGTTCGTAAAGGAGCAACATAGGTGAATTGGGTTTGGGGTCCGGAGGACCCCCTAGTTGTATCTTGTAAACCGTTAAAGAACATAAAGAAAAAAATATAAATATAATGTAAAAAATGTTCCTTATAAAAAATTAACAACACTTGTTTGAGGAATTTTTTCGTAAACATCACTGTTTACCCATGAGGGCGTAAATTACATTAGAAGCAATATAGTATGTACACACGCATTGTATTAACATATACATGTTTTGTATATATGTATGCGTTTGTTTATTACGATGTAAACTGAGGAAGTGAGAGGAAAAATACTCTTATTACTTTGTGTGTAACAGTGACTACCTTTCAATTAGCAGCGCTGGGATCTTAAAAATATTTTTAGATGTTAATGATAGAAAAAAGAAATAAAAAGAAAGATCAATAGTTTTGCGTTATAACCCGTCACAACTAAATCATTTTAAAATAATTTATGATTTATACATATAATAAGGATAAAAGATCGTTTTATTTCAGGATAATTTATATGAAATGATTAAGGATAATGTATATATGATTTGTTATATTATACATATGATAGTTATAAAGTAATTAGACACGGGAAATGGGTCGAGTTGACTATGTTCTACTACAAGGGTTTAATACAATCATAGTATATAGCAATAACATTCAATTTAGGAAAATAAACAAAGATAGATATATAAGTAGTAGGGAGGAGAGTGGGGAGATAATTTATATATAAAAGGAAAGAGAGAATAGTTGAATGTTGAGTGACGTGCATGCCAACTTGATGAGCGACAATGATAAATGAACTCACTATGAAATAGAGTATTACCGTATGTATCTCTAAGGTGCTTACACAAGTCATGCTATCTGTAACAAGAAAGAGCCAAATGTAAGACTATTTTTCTCTACTTACACTTAGCTTATTGCACCGACCTATAAAGAAAAGAGAAGGGTTACACATAATATAGATAAGAATTAAAGAAAGTCTTTTTTGAAAATGAATTGGAATCGAGAGATCTGAAAGCAGTGTACTTGTTATAGATTATAATTGTTATAGATTATAAGTTTCAACAATTATATGTAAAATTCATATCCTTCATTTTCTAGATGACAATCAGAGATATCTGTCCGTATACAAAAAGTATATGGAGGTTCTACCATTTTCGGCCCTGTCGGCCTGTCGCAATTTTTTGACAGTCATCTAAATTCTATTAGATAATTTGCATGTATAATTTTATCGCAAGAAAGTCACCTTCTTTACAAAACTGTGCAGAAATTACTAAATGCCACTGCTAAAGTGAAGGAATCGAGGGAGCTCTGCGTAAATTTCAGTTCTTTGTTTGGTTCAGTCGGAGATACTCCAAAAGTGGTAAGGACAAAATTTTCCACATTAATACAAAATATAGCTATTGAAAGGCATGGAGTGAAAAGAACTCAAAGCTCCTAATATCTCGCCCATGACAAGAAAGTTTAATTCAGCAATCAGTTTACGTCGTATTATGTATAAAGACTAATTACTAATATTAATATGATGTGATCACATTTTTTACCGGGATTGTAAGCATTTAATATCAGAAATTTTTGCTACACTTGTGCATATTTTTACTCGCGAGTGAGTAACTTTAGTTAGCAATATAATGAGAAACACACAGTATGATAAATGTTATTTATAGTGTGACATTAGCAACAGGAGTTTTGCTCACATGCTGCGCGTGCACTTCAACATTATACACAACAATACAATAAACAAACTGAACATGTTGAAGTCAACATTATATAAATAACTATTATTATTAACCAAAATCACTGAACTTAAATTTAATGGAAGTGTAAACCATGTTCGACGTCTAAGTGGCCACTACGGAAATATATTTTATGTTTTAAAAATCTTTTATAAAATGTATCATATAATTTGCATTTCACCAACGGTTGGACTACATGTTGTAAATACGAAAAAAATAGATGCCTTTTTTTTTATGCCAACATAAAATTCAAAGTTAGGGTTTTTATTATTACCGACGTTGGCTTTCGTATGAATTTATCATCATAGAGAACTTCAACTTTACAATGAGTACATAACCAGCCAATAATCTGAATCAGAATTGTTCCTGTTTATTGCGATTATAAAACCTCATTCTCAAATGTAATGTTTTAAAATAGTGGTGATAATGTTGGTAATAATACATTTATATTTATTTACCTTCAAGTTCAGTGTATATTTATGAAGGCTGCAATATATTACCACAAAGTAACATTGTTATGGGTTAGATAATATGTTATTATTGTAGACAACCCGCTGAAAGAAAACAAAACACTTACCAGAAACAATTTTCAAATACGACGGCACGGCGAACAGAACAGAGAAATGCTTGGGCTCACATAAAGAGTGATGATGTCACTAGATAACCGTATTAAACTTGGATTGCTTACAGAGAGAGGTGCAAAATTGTTCTTATTTATGTCTATGCTTACCGAATCACAATTGGCAAATATGAAGTAAGTGGTATTCAAGCTTACGTAATATTTGCAAGCAGACTGTGTTTTACTAATTTTCAATATGTTGGACGTATCAAATTAAATATCATTCATATAGTTTTATCATTTTTTTATAGAAATCATTCATATAGTTTTGTTACGGAATTCAAAGTAAAAAATATGGATAAATTCAAAGTTTAAACTGTGAAATACTTTAAATAAATAGCGCGAGCTCCATCCATCATCTCACCTTATGAATCTGGCATATTTCTCCCTGTTTCCTTAATCGCATATGGAGTGACTATTTTATTTCCATGTACAGAATGTCACAAAACACAATATTTAAGAAGTTTTGTGTACTATTAAATTTAACCAAAAAAGTAAATACATTGTTGAGTAAAGTAGTTTAATGTTTTATTAACTAAAAATTTTTCTTCATACACTACTTACTGGTTTGATTATTTTTGACCATGTTAAGAATAGCTTCTTTGTTGGAAAGTTCTTGTTATCCGGGACGTTCTACATTAGCTTTAACAAAATTACCTTTTTCTGCCAAAAGACGATGCACATTTAGGAACATTTGTTAATAGAAATTTTTCGATCAGGAAACCTTCTCTGATATTTTCGCACCGACGCACTTGCATTTCGATCACCATATCCGTAAATAAAGAGAATATCAGCATATTCTTGATTTGTAAATATAGTCATAAAATTAATTTTAAAACACAAACATAAACAATCAAATGTCACCATAAGAACAATATGGTAAAACATCTACATGGCTTACCAGATTAATTTACTATTAAGTTTACTTCTCTTAACTATTATCTTTGGAGACAAAATAGCGCACATAACTCCTCAACCATTGGAATTTGGACATTAGTATATAAGGCACTTTCGGCCTAAAATTGTCTAAAGAACACGATCTTAAGCTATGCCCATCGAGTCAATTCAAATGCTTCGCACTATAAAAGTACATCCAGATTGTTAAAATAGATTGGTATGCTAGCTATCGGCGTTTTGGAGAAATATCGATGAAAAGTAATGAAAAAGAAAATACATATTTACAAATACACAGTAAGTTAAAACAAGTAGGGTGGAGATGCGGTTTGGTACGCTTATTAGAAGTAGAAATATACAAAACAAAACAAAAAAATTCACAAAGAACGAACTCAAACCACTAGATCTCCATACCAATAACATATTTTCTAACATCACATATGTGATGTTTAAAAAGTTGCTTTTGACTCTTGGCGTTGTTACTCATGCTAACACTGCTAGCAGCTTACTCATTTCTAACTGTGATGTTCATTCACGCTGTATGTAGTGAATTATGATGTTTGTTTCTCCCGGTAATATAACATTTAACTGAATGTCATCAAATAACGTTTCATGAATGCAAGGGTTTTATAGAGAACTAGTTGTTGTTCGTCGTTTTGTTGGACAATTCCAGGGCTAGGTAGTGAGAGAGGTTTAGAAATATGAAGTGCTGTCAATTTTCCAGATGAAGTACATTGATTTTAACAGTTTAGTTCCTTTAATTTGAAGCCGTTTGATGTGTGACATTGGTATAGACTAAAACACACCCTTTGGAGATTAGATTGTGAAGAAGGAAAAATCTTTACATTTGTGAAAGACGTTTCGTTTAATTATGTATTATACTCCATAATCGATTATAAGGGGAGTAGGGCTTATTATTTTGACATCTGACAACTTTCTTTTGATTTGTGGGTGTGGGCTAATTTTTATTCAATTTTGTCATATCTACCACAGATATCAGAGCCTAATATACTCACATTTCTTTAATTTATACATAGAGAAAATAGGGAAAAGACACTCTACCATTAGATCTAATTTTAAGCTACCTATCAGAGCAATCATTGATTTTTTGTAACATTACCGTACAAAAAATATTCAATCAAATTGATTGATTTGAAAATAGAAGAGTGTTTGAGGTGGCGTCTTCGTATAAATTTTGAGCCGATATCTTATTTATCACCCTCCTAAAATTGTCAAATAAACTCCATTTCTATGTTTCCATTTTGTAGTCCCAAAACGATTATTTCGGTAAGAATGGATGTTTTTATAAAGTTGTGAATTTCAAATATTTTATAGCATATGTAGTTGCTATTGGAAATGAACACAACTTCGTTTTTTAAATCTTCCTTTATGTATTATGTAATTTTTGGTGTTTACATTTTTGTCTCGTTCTGTAAATATTACCTCTTGTTTGTATCTCGTTATTGAGCCATTAGACTTATGGAGCCATTAGCGTGCATCAAGTCGATTGTAATGAAGGCAGGGCTGCAAGAACTATACTATGTATTTCTTCAAAAGCGAATATGTAACGGTTGTTGAAGAAGAAATGGGGAAAATACTAAAGTCTCATTACCTAGATAACAACTAATGGTTAAAATAATTAACTTCTAGGCATAGCCAAATCGACGAATATGTGTATGCGCGTGCATCGCAAAACACACATGATATTATACATTAGAATTTATAGCCGCGGGTTCTAAGACATGAATATGTATTTTGTTACTTTGTTGATTACTTAGTTCGAATCCAACAGCAGTCAATTTTTTTTTTTAAATTTATTTAAACGTAACTCTATTGGATTTTTTTTGCCCTTGCGTTCAAAAATGGGACACTATTACAGAAAACAAAGATATTATCGTAAACTGTACATAAAAGTTCAAGTTAGAATTTTACGTGCATATATTCGTGTATAAAAGATATTGATAAGGTATGCAAATAATAATAATAATATTAATTATAATTATAATTATAATAATCGAGAAATAAATCCATTCTTTCTTTTTTAAAAGTCCCATCGCGCATGAAATATTATGACAAGTATTATTTAAAGTTCATTCTTTTTAAAAGTTATATGGATATTAAATGTGTGCTCTTTTTGAGACTTTCGAACCAACCTAAATATAATTATAACTTATAGGTTGACTTTTTGAGCTCATTACAATAAATAATGTAAGTAGGTTTAAGTTAGATATTTTTATAGACCATTTTGTGTATTTGGTTGGTAAAAATCTAGGAAAATTGTGTAATAGTGTATTTTTTTGAAAACCATACGGTTTAGTAAATGTGGTTTATATTATAACCTCTTAACAGAACAGCTACCAAACATCACACATGAACACATATAACCTAAACTGTATTTGACGTCTTCTTTTGTTCTTCTCTGTGTTACGTCACAATGTTGTATTTATTAAATGTAATAAATCTAACAAAATGTTTACTAGATACAATTTACTACCATATATCTGTTTTATGTTCAATTTCGACCCTAAAAATATTATTTTCGATATGTCGTTTTCTATTCTTTGCAAGAAAATAACATTTTCACTTCCCGCATTTTGTTGTAAGGATTACTTTAATTAAATTTCGAAACATTCAAACAATATTGATGGACTTGTTTTTTCGTTGTTGAATTTGGTTTCGTAGAAATTTCTATTTATGACTTTTCAAATGTGGCTCCCATTTAAATAAATTTGAATATGTAATAAACAATTATTGTTTCTTTTAGAATAAAGACCGCCTAAATAAATAACCAAATATGTGATTCACAAATGAAAAATAACACAAACAATTTTTTATGGTTCTGTAAAATGCCACTTTGTCTTTTATAATATAGTTTGTTTTTCTTGTTCGTGTAGTTTGGACGTTATGGGTTCTATGCTCGATGCTCTTGAAAACTGGGCTATCACCTTATCTACGTTTTGTAAATCCGAAATACAGTAAATAGTCGGTTTTAAGTTCGAAAATATGTTAAATAGTTGTGCTCCTCAAATAGTTGCATGATTTCTTATCATTTTAGAATTTCCATCATTTCTCACAACAGCGTTGTTACACTAAAATTTCGTTGCAACGAATTTCAAGAGGATTTACAAAAAATCGTAATATTGAGTGATATTTTATATTGAAAGTCCAAGCAAAATTGTTTAATGATGTGTATAACTTTTCCCATTATGGTAATTTATCACCTTTAAAGCCACAGACCCTAAGTTAGTCGGCGTTCTCGATTGAATTTCAGATCACTCTTTTTTTAACTTGTGACGACTTCAAGTTGCTTTGTAATCAAATCTCAATTAAAGCAATTAAGGGGCGTGCGATAAATTATGTTCACGTTCATGATAACTATACTCCTATAATTTAATAAACCATGGGTAATTTTTTTAATTCAACCATTGAAAAATATGTTTGTCTAAAATTTTACTTTGATTCGTCCATCTTAATGTGTGACGTTGAATAGTTTGGAATAAGAATTTAATCGTGTACACGGTAAGAACTGCATAGCGTTTATTACAATGCTGGTATGGTATAGGGGAAAGATGTTCAAAAAGTATACGATAATACTCCATATAATATTGCATATCCATAACTGAGGCGTTATTTACAATACTGTATGGTATAAAAACCTTTGGGGCCACTTACATTAGTACAGTATTACGTTCACTCCTATACCTACATGCCGCAGCTTGATATTTTGAAATAAATCATAATTTCTTATAGATACTGCTTACTAATATGCGTACCCTATTAGGAAGGGATTTAGCTTTGCCTGCTCAAATTTAAAAGTATTTTACGTAACCCCATATACGCGGCGTTGCGAGTTTTTAGACTTGACAATCATATTTATGTTTGTTAATTTAAGATGACATTTGTGAAATGTCTTCTTTTATGAAAGAAAGTGTAATTATTTGAGTTGTTTATTCGTATTAAATTTCTTAACAAAATTTACTAAAAATACCATCTTAAATAAATACATAATTAAAACAAAAAACGTTTGTTCTTTTCAAAATGAATTCCTTTTCTTTTTTTTTTGTCGTTAGTGTAATGAGATGATATACTTCATCTGTGATTTTTTAAATTATAACTATCGCACATTAAATAGCTTTTTAAGAAACAACTTTCTTATTAGGTCACACTGTAATTGCATCGCTTTATGTCTTTGTTCAGGTTTTAAAGAATAGTTACGTATATAACACAGAAAAGTGTGCCATTGTTCGAAGCAAAAGGTAGCAGAAGTGCCATTGTTCGAAACAGATATTGAAGAGGACATTGTAACTTAAGCCGTTAACGACTGGAAATTTTGGTATAGTAAATCAGATTAGAGAGAGATTAAGTAATTTTTTAAGATTCGTTACTAGAAGATTGCACACATTTCAAGTTCGAATATCTTGAAACAGTAAATCGAATTATTTATTTGGATTTCTAGATAATATACTAGATCGGAGGGCTTTTAATTATGGTCATTTTGGTACATGTTGTATAACTTTTCAATAAATAAAAAACACAAAAATATTGGATTTTAATGCTAAGAAAGACTCAATCTAGTGATAGAAAAAAGAATTATTGTCAGAACGCCAAATATAACACAGCACATTAAAATGTATAGTAAAGCATATATCTCCTCTCTCTTTAATCATTGAAATAATCAGCTGATTATAACGAGAATGGTTTACATTTTGATACTCGTGACGCTGACATCTTAGCGTTAAAATCCAATACACTGTAACTAACTGTACTTATTGAAATTATGATGAATTTGTATAGAATTTTAGGAAAAACGAATTGATTCCGTATATAGGGTCAAATGGATGCACTTAAACTCAAAAATAAATATCTGAATGGAAAAAATTAATGCATCTTTGAAATTTTCCATAGTTGCTTAGTAGGTTGTAAAAAATAAGAAAAAGAGATAGTACAAAAGTTTATCACTGTTTATCCGCGAGGACGCAACTTAGGAAATCCTCTCATAAACGAAAGTAGAGAGTTTATTTTTCGGATTGGAGGAAATTAGGACTTAGACTTAAGATATTTGTTATTCATTTTAACATTGGTTATAAATCATTTAGTTCAAAACAAAAGTGAATCGTGATTTTAAAATGATAAGCCCTATTTAAATAGTCACTCACACATTTAGTTTGATAACTTAAGTCACAAGCTTCAATAATTTTAGTGAGAAGCAAGACAAGGCCTTGTATGTTATTAAATACTTGTAGTTTACTTTGATCATGCAATCAATTTAAATCAGTCTATGAGTCACCTCCTGGAGTGCAGATCACCCATTTTTTCTATTACCTATTTATCTGACATGTCTTTGTTCATGTTTTAAAGTCAACATATTTTGTTATTTTTGTTTCATTGTTTTTTCGTCAATCAAAAATAACTTTGACTTTTCCTTCCATGTACATTTATATCAAAATATCAAAGTATTTGACTGTTTATACGCTAACGTTGAAAAACGATGTATTATGGAATTTTTAAAACACGAATACAAGTAGTCTTTCCGGATGTAATTGTTTCAGTAAAAATATTATGAAAAGTTATTTATTTTTAAAAACAAGCTGTTCATAGTTCATAGTCTTCCCTTCATTGGACATTTGCTTTATATTCATCTTGACTTTCTCGATTTATCCTGACTTTTCTTAATCCCAATGAAAGATTTCAACCTCAGAACTTAAAGAATTCGATTGTTGGATTAACAAATCCCTACACCTATTACTCGCGGCCACCTACTTGTTGTGATGCATAAATCCTTTTACTAATACTTATCAAGAAATTCAAATATTCTGTGAATCCCTCTCAACTCTCCCTTGCGTCCTCAATTAGGCTACACATCTAATAGGAGTGGGATCGATTTCACATAATAACCTACCAATAGGTAAAATAATTAAACGAGCGACAATAATTAAACGAGAAACATATAGCCATATAAATTATTTAAAGACTAAAAAATATGTTATTCTGGTATTATATCCAATAACGTAAAAATATACTTAAAAATATACTTAAGGTAGTACTATCGGTAAAAGACTTTGCATTCAGAATTTAATGAAACTTGGCATAGTTGTCCATTATTATATCATAATTAACCAGTTAAATTTTAGGGGCCTTCAGAGAACTTAAAAAACGATGTTCTAAAGATATTTTAACATTGATCCTTATAGGAAATCACAGATTTTATTTTATTTCACAAAACTGGGCGTTCAGATTTTCAGTTCTCTGAAGGCCCCTAAAAATTTAACTGGTTAATTATGATATAATAATGGACAACTATACCAAGTTTCATTAAATTCTGAATGCAAAGTCTCCTACCGACAGTACTATCTTAACATTTTATTCAGTTTTTCAATGATCGATTAATAACTTTCTGTCAGAAAGCTTAAATAAATAAAGTTTATATTGATTTATAGATTAGATGATTCATTCTGTCGATGGTTAGTAAAAACGTTCCAGATAATTTTGAGATTTTGCAATAATTTTTCCTTGTTAAAAGTAATAAACCTTTAACGACATCGTGTAAATAAAGTACATAAAATATTATTTACGTAATAAGGTTCAACCGATAATAGTCGTTATTATAACATACTTGCCCATTCCTTTCGGATTGTGAATCAAACTATATCGTTAACATCAAAGAGTTAGTTAAATAAGTAGTAATAATAAGGTATACTATGCTTTAGTGTGTCGAGCGTATGTGTCGTGTCGTGTCATTGCATGTCATATACACGATTGTATAACCACCAAAGGTTTTTACAACTAGTTTATGGTGATTTTAAAACATTTAATAACAAAATGTTTTCTAGAAACATTTTCTCTTGTAACTAGCAAAATTTATCGGAAAATTGAATATGTTTTAACTTCTTTTGATTTAGTTCTTGTTGTGTAATTAAGATAAAATATAATTATACATAATTTATTTTTCACCACAATTTTTTCCCAGTCCTTGTTGAAATCATAGTCATAATGTGTAACTTCTAATTTATGTAAGAATAATGAAAATACAAAATACAAAAATACCATAAAGTAGGAAAACAGGTAGGAAGGCATTTTCATCAGATTTCCTGGTTAGTATGGTTATCTAATAGGGTTGCTTCAACTTTAAGGATATTGATCCCCTTTTCCTCTAGCATTTAACCCGATTATGAATTTTGAGAGCCCTCGAAATAAAATACTTGTTATATTGCAAAAATTGTTTAATAAAATATGCGTTTTCAAATTTTTTGGTAAATTTACCGTTTCCCATAGTTAAAAAATTTCATGTTTGAAACAGCAGCTCTTTAAGAAAAAAATTAGACAGTGGATCAAAATACTTAACGGATGAAGATATGATTTTTCTGGAGTAATGTAAGTAAAAATAGACTATTTTTAATTGCCACACTAAAATAAATTCATTTATTTAAAACAAATCGCCCGGTACATATTTAATTCAGTATCAGTTTATTACAGAATGTTTGATGTATACCGATAATATGAATAATCCCTATGACATTTAGCGCTTGAGGGATGATCTACTCGAGGCATTTAATAGATCTAAAATTATGTAATACGTATAGCATATAACATTCTAATTAATGACTAAACTATAATGGTATGTTCACATGTGCATGTGTTTGTATTTAGTCAAATATAATGCTTGCGCTTCATTCTGCAGGATTCTCTGCTTCATGTGAAAATTATTCTGTCTCCCTGTTCTCTTTTCCTTTAGTATATATATTATTTCCATTACTTAGCCTTGGTAGTAATATTCGTTATGTGTTCATTCAAAATAAAACTCTCTTTTATACATACATCAATTTGCCTTTTTTCCTATTTACAGTCTATGTATGTTGAATAGTTCTTACAGTCTATTTCGAATTAGAAAAATTATGATCTAGCTAATATAAAGGTAAAATGAATCTTTTTCCTAATTATAATTCATAAATGAGTCAATACTTTTTTTTTTTCCTTTGAAGCGCTAAAAAGTTACACTTTATAATATGAAATAAAAAAATAAAATTCGACTGCGTTAAAGAAAAACTGAAAAAAAAAGTTCTGTAGTTTACATAATATTTTAAATAAAAGTCGGGATTCATTAAAAACTAAATCCATTAATTTAGACTGTTAAAGTCGCAATGTAAACCACTTGACTTTTTTGATTTTTTTAAATTTATTTATTTTGTTTATATTTTTTAGCTTGAATTTTCAATACCTAATCGATGATACCCCACTTAATATGGCTTAGTACATTGTGGTGCCCGTGGTTTTCGACTTTCATTTTCATTCTATTTTTGGTACTTTGTGTATTTTCTCTACTACTATTGTTTATTTTCTCTTAACTAATTAATTTTATTTTTACAAGAAATTTTACATACATTAAGGGAAGGTGTAGTACCTATGATCAAAATTTAAATGTATGTGAATTTTAAAATTATATGCATTCAAATATCGCAATGAAAATTGCCTCTGTTTATAACACTCTCATTCCTGTATACTATGTATTCTATGTATTTTTTTGAGTAGGTAATAAAACATTAAACAAGTATCGCTAAAAAAGTTTGAACTGTGGTCCTTGATGGTTGTACACCGATTGTACCCAACGGCATTCTCTTCTATACGTAATCGTTACGGGACAGCATCAAAGAATGTATGTGACTGAAACATTGAAAGCCCTATTGTTTTCTCATACAAGCATTCGCTTCGTTCACCAGCAGCTTGAACAGGTATGTGAACAATTTAAGTAAGAGTTGTGATGGGCTGGTGTAGTACATATATTTGCAGGAAGAAGGTGTACTCAGCTTCTCAAAATAATTTAGGAACTGATAAATGAAATTATCAACGTAAAAGACGATAAAACACATATTTTATATCACAATGGGCTCTATGGTCTAAGTGTATCCTTCGTGGACAGGAATATAACCTTGACTAGCGTAGCTCGATCATATGCCATGCAGACGAATAATTTGGTTCGAAATTTAAATTTAACATGGTATACTATACAGGTACCTTAATCGTCTTCCCCCTTGCTTTGTAGACTCTTCTTCGTTTCTCGATAGTGCTACTGATTCAAATTTCCCATTCCTAATTTGATATTCTAAAAATTCCAACGTCTTTTTAACACTATTTAATAATTATTTATTCAATCAAACTTTTGACCAGACTTTATCATTCGAGGTATAATCACTCCACTTTATTTTTTGTATTGTTCACCGGCACTGTGTTTCACACGCTTTCAAGGAAAAATGACCACTCACACAATGATTCAACTTTTTGTTTAGTTTTAAAACTTATCACCTTGTTACATAAAGTTCGTTTTAACTTATTTTCGCTAGAGAAATGCGTTTTTTTTTGCTTGCAAACCTTCCATGGTTGGCTATGAGAGTTTATCAAGATATATGTGCTTATCAAAAGAAATTTTTATTTCTTTGCTGTTCACTTTTACAGTAAGTTTTATTATTTTGGGTTTGTTTGATACAACATTTCATCTACAGATTATTATTTATTTTGAATTAAAAACTATAATCTGTGTTTCCGACTGTTTTCTTTGTGTTTCGTTACATTCCCAGATCTTCAATCATAATGCACACCTTATTTATAAAATCTTTCAATTTTCCATCGCTGCCCGCTATTAGTATGGTGTTATCTGCATAATATGTGACATTATTTATGTTCCAACCACCAATATTAATTGTTCCATATCCTTCAAAGTTTCAAGCTAAAAAAGAAAAATTTTGATTTTTTTCGAATAATTGGATGAGTAACTACATGTAGCAACCCTTTGTAGTTACGTGCCCTATGAAGCAACTTGTAACAAATGAGAACTTTTCCATAAAATTTGACACCTTGTAACAAGGGTAATGTATATTCTATTATAAATTATTCCAAATGCAGTGGATTTGACTAGAAGGCAGTGGATTTGAATGAATGAGTTGATTTACTAAGAGCGCCTTTATCATGATTTTGTGCATAGACGTGAGCATTTATAGATGCTAAAATAATAATATGTACATTTGTACAATGTGACAATATTCTGATACGAAACGCGATATCAACTTTAAGCGAATATTTAGCGAAATTTAAATAACTTGAATCTCAAATACCATTTCCGAAACAATTGCAATGCATGGTAGTGTCTCTCTGTCCATTCACAAGAGATTTCGATTTGAGTGCTATTAACAGAAATGCGTGTCAAAAGAGAGTATTTTATCCAATAAATTCTTACTTCTTCAAGAGCTGAAATGGCCGAAATTGGCCAGAATGTTCCATACTGTTCAAGAAAGTAACGTTCTTAGCTATGAGCTATTCCTTTTTACAAGCTTTTATTTAACTTGTAATGTATGTATGTATTTATGCATGTATGTTTGTCCGGGTGGAATCTTGCAACTCAATTTTGAAGCAGTTGTGTCAACCGTAATTGAGCTGAAATTGCACGCCTAGTTTGGATGACAATGCATGGTAAGGTAAGTAGCATCCTGATTTTCCCATTGCTTTTACCATATTCGATGTTTTCTATGTCGCCATGTGCCAACGCGACACACCTGAGAGGTGCGTATCTATTTTCAATCGATTTTCGTGTTTTCAAGACCGGATGGTTAATTAAGGTGCAAATATGTTTCAATATAACTGAAAATTCGATCTAAGATCTGTAAACCTTAATGAATAATCAGAAGTAAGCAATTTAAGGTTACTTAAAATGGAAGCCAGAAAAATCATAATTTGTAAGTATCATTTTTGTGAAACTTGCGGTCACGCTTCGCACAACGAACAAAAAACGAATGATCAATAGCGATTGAAAGTATAAAAGCTGCACTAAAGATTATTCGCACACCCGCGTGTCTTTTAAGTGTATTGTTTCGTTAAGTGTATTAAATGTGAACTTTCCATAAAAGATTAATTTTGGGTTAAATCATTCTTCTTTTAAACTCGTGTACATAAAAACAATAGCCCGTTAAAGGAAAATGTCCATATTGACTAAAAACTAAAGAATCAGGCTCTCGATTAATATTAGTCTCATGCCATTCAGATGAAGCAAACGGAATATAATACCTATATTGAAAGATCCTTTATTATAAGAAAAGGTCAAATAATAAATTATAGTAACTTCAGTTTTTTATAAAAATTTTATTTAAGTAATATTAATTGAGAAATTTGATTTATGTTAAAACCTGTCTTTCAATTTGTCGATTCCACCCATTTTTAATGCCAAAAGCTCTAAAGCAGCTTTGGTCGCGGTTGGTAAAAGTTGGTGGAAAAAACGTTTGATGAGATGATATAACTTAGTAAAACACAATATATTTTCTATAAATCGAGTAAACATGTTTTGATAGAATTTTAGTATGTAAGGGAGTGGTATATAAACATTTTTCAGAAAAGTCTAGAATGTGCAAGAGTATTGCAAAGACATTATGTTTTAGAATGTATTTAAATGTTTCAGATTGTTCGAGAATGATCCAGAATTTAAATGTTTGAAAATGACGCTGAACATTTTATATGTGGACTGTTTATTTGTTTTCAAATTAAATATTTTTTCAAAAATTTTATATCACGAGCTATAGCTCTAATCATGACGTAACTTTGCTTAAAATTTGTATAAAATTTTGCAACTAAGTATTAAATTTCAAAAGGAATTTTTTAAACGAATTAAATTTCAAGTCGTGCTACTACTACTACTACAACAGGCGTATAATATTTTGTTGAATTCAATACATTATTGACACTAATTACATTTAATTGATGATTGATTGTTCAGTAAGTAAATATAATATGATTGACATTTTACTGGCATTAAAATGAATTTACATTTGACTATAATACAATGCGAATAGGTAGATAGATGGATGATGTTCGTATGCTATATATTATAAAATGAGACATAGAAATATAATATATAATATTGTAATTTGTATATAGTAATATTGTTTATTGTTTCAATCATTCAGTTAGTTGTTTAATAGATTATGTGGATTGGACTTTATATTTCATAAAAGTAATGCATGTAGCAAAGTTAGGTGGCTAATTCCAGGATAAAGTCGCGAAGTTTATTAATACTTTGTTAAGTGGGGCAGGTATTACAAAAATATTTAATATAGACGTTTTAAATAGACGTTTCTTGCTCACTTCATTGAATCAGTCCAGCATTCTTTTGAATACGGTTCACAAATGCTCTATATACAAAATATAACATCGTTGCTCCCCTTCAGCCTCTTACACCTTGTTAGGGTTTCTCCTCAAGAAATCTGGAGAAATTTATTTTCAGTCGAGACGGGAAAATAAACTCAATGCCTCTAGAAGTCGACAAATAAATTCCGTACACTAGGCAACTAAAATAAAGCATACAAAACTTACAAAGCTATTACGAGTCAAGTATATATACACGATTGTGGTCAAGAGTATTGCATAGGTGCCACCGCGCCATCCGCGCGGACTTCATCTAGCATGTGTGTTCGTTCCGATCCTCAGTGTTAGTTGTCATTAATATACTGATTAAATTTACCGGAGAAGTATATAATATATATAACTAGATTGACCCGTGAAGAATTCCGCTCCCGCAGTTACCGTAACCCGTAGATATCCTGTACCCGTGAGTAACAACAAAAAACACAAATTTCGTAGAAAAATGGAGAAAAAAATCCAAAGTTCTTAACTTAATATTAGGAGAACATGTATTGAAAATAGTAATTATATTTATTATTAGTGGAGAGCAATTGTAAAAAGTAACATGTTTACCTAATAAACTTATTTAAATTTATGATATTTTAAATTCAAATTATTTGTCTAGCATGTTTTTTCCTAAGCGGTACATTTTTAGACCAAGAGAGTATATTTTTCGTCAAACCTAGACATAATAAGATTGAAGATGAGGGGTGATTCATGGAATTTGATAAAGAAATAATAAAGATAAGGGTAAGACAGAAAAAAACTTGCTAGATTTATATATATATATATATATATATATATATATATATATATATATATATATATATAAATGAAACTCAAATTCTGGTTCCATCGAAATTTCCCTCGCAAGCCAAGATAATAAACAAAGCCTGAAATTTACTGAAAAAAACCAATCACACTCACATCACTAAAAATTTAATAAAAAAAAAGAATTTCAGTTACTTGCGTCTACTGGGCAACGAATGCCTACTCTAGAAAAATATATAAAGCTGCAATGACCATTAAGACAACGTGAACGGAGAATGTTCGTGTTTTCTCGTTATGGGGAAACATTGTCAATAAAATAAAAAACCGCCTATCAAATGATGCTGACAATGCTCTTATTTTTCTAAAAGTCTTACTTTATAAGAAAAAAAGCTTTAAATTAACATTTTATTTCTTTGTTGATTATTGAATTAGTTTATTCTCTAATTATGATTTGTTTAATCGAAATATTGTGATTTTACTAGTAATTTTGTGGATGTACTAGTATAGATTTATTAGAAATTTACTAGTATATTTCCATGGTAATTTTTTTTTACATGTAAGAGACTTTCTGATTTATAATATTAATTCTCATTGGGTATTTTATCTACAACTTTTGTTCTTCATTGAGAAAATATACTCTGTTTTTACGCACCAATGTAAATATTCACTGGTGTGTAAAAACAGAGTATAAAAAAATAAAAACATTAAGTACAGCGTGCTTAATGAACAGTTATATATCTGCTGAAAAGTCTTCCGAAATTGTAATAAAAAGTTGTTTATAAAGCATATAACAATAAAGTCTAAGGAGATCATGTAATGTTCTCTGAGGAAAAGGAAAATTTCATTGATATTGTGCGTGCAATTATTTATAAAGAATTTTCCTACGAAATGGAAGAATGGGTAAGAGTTAATTAATACTATTATAATAGCGCACAGTAGCTTCTGTTACACATTGTATGTAGATAAATATTATGTACCTACATATAACATGATTGATCGTATTTGTGGTAAAATCTTGAATGACGTGACTAGTTAAATCTGTTTCAATAATAATACAATTTGGACATCAGAAATGTGGTTACACGTATGATGATACCACCATACCACACCAGATGTCAGTCAACCTAGAGCATGTCCCGTCACTCGTCCCAACCGACCAATCCAATCATATTCCAGTCTATTCATGTTGTAACAACACACAAACACATCATGTCAAATCATCTCTCAAATTACATTATGTCAAATTTAGTTAATTAATTGTCATGATTATTATTATTTGTCTATCTCTTGAATGTTAGTTATCCTCATTGACGATTGATCAGAGACGAATATTATTGATTGTTGCTTTGATATAATACACAAGACTTGTGAACATAGTGGGCTAATACGGGATGTATAGAACACATACATTACCGCATCTTTCGAATTTATCTATGTCTGTTTCTACAGAGTGGCTCTTTTGAAAATAATTTAAAATATGTACGAAAAATTGTGTTAAAAAACAATCAGCATAAATATTACCAATACAGGGTGTTTTATAATTAACTGCAGTACTTTCGTTTCCTGAATAAGCAACGGAAAAAAAGAAGAAAATGTTTACTAAATTTGGATTTGAGGCTTTATTTACGAGATAATTAATCTACTCATTAAAAAATATATACATCAAAAATAAAACACTACTTAAACAGAGGGTGTGTTTTATCATAGCGTTAGTAGTGATCTAATTGCAAAATTACCACAAAAAAACTCTATTTGGCTACGTATATATAAGTAATTATTATAAAAACTAATCCATAAAAACCAAGCTTTATTACACTCCTTTTCTTTGTAAATTAAGGTTTGTACGCAATCTATCGTGCGCATATCACAAACTTTAGCATGCATTTGATCGAAACGGGCTGTGTATTCACAGATAAATCACACTATGTATACTTCTATAAGATTATGTTTTAGACTTTTTTTTAGAATAATTTCGCAATGAAACTTTTAAGTTTTTTATTATTTTTGGTTAAATAAGTGTTTCCTAATAAATCTTTCATCACTAAATCTAAACATCACTGTTTATACCTTTTGTTTATATTTTAAATTTATACGTTACATATATTATGTATGTGTTTATTTGTTTATGTTTCTTTAATAACATGACAACACTGTCTATACATGGTATTCAACCATTAACTCAGTCAGTTGTTTGTTTTCACTTGTAAGTAATCAATTCTGGCGATAATTTTCTAAAAATATTGTTTAAAAGAGGAAAAGAAGAGCAAACTGATTTAAATTTTTTTTTGTATTTATATTTGTGTATCCTTTAAATTGTAATCGCACTTTTATAGATGGCTGATTACTGTTATAATGATTGGTATGGTTGTAAATACAGCTATATATACAGAATGTTTGATTTACATCTAAGCATATAAATATCACGAGTATGCCAGAGTGCATGCGTTAAGAAATGCATCTAAGTAAGAGGTATTATAGTATTATATGAAATTTCGAAAATGACTTGTATCGTGGCTTATCTGTTGTAGTTCATCTATTCAACTAAGAAACTCCCACTCTCCGAGCGTCTTACAACTATCTCAACGCATATCGAAGCTTCAACACATGTATATAATACCTCTTACTTAGATTCATTGCTCATACTCGTGATATTTATATGCCTAGATGTAAATCGAACATTCTGTATATATAGTAGTAGAGTTTATTAGCCGCAGTTTATTATCATTGAAAACAGTGGTTTTGTGGTAATATTAACTGTTAACTGTATACACATATACATGTTCTAAACCCAATAATAATAATAATAATAATAATCAGAGAGGTTCCACTATAGTTTAGTAACCACTAAATTTTGGTTAGACGCATTTATAATATTACATTTGGTTACATTTTACAAAATTTTATGATTATTTTCTTTTTCTGTTGGAGGATGTTTCAACCCTTTTTTTTAAAGTATATTCATTGGTTTAGTGATGAATTGACTGATGAGTTTAATTGAACAAAAGAATAAGTAATCACGCAATTATCGACAGAAACAACACACTGTATCTCTTTTCGTTTACTGCAATAAGCGATTGAGGATGAACATTCTAACCACATGGATGTGTCCGCACGGTTGTTAACAGCACCTATATACAATATCTATGTATGCCATAACCTCAAAACTATCCGAAATATCAAAAGTGTTCGGTACCAAGTCGCAAAGCAAATCGACCCTATGCTTATTTTAATTAATTTTGATGCAGAATAGGTCAATATTTACTAATACCACTATGATTGTAGTTTACATAGCGACTTTTACAGTCGAGGCCCATTATTGGGAAGACTTCGGTCGGTATAGATTCAACGGTAATGTAAGTAATGGGTCCCGACTGCTAAAATCCAAACGACTCAATGGATTTCAACATTAAGGTATCATTATATTTGTCTTAAAAACCCAAGATAATTTTTAGATAGGTTTTTAAAAAAAGAAAACAAAAAGGCGGATTTTTGGAGAAATAATAATACGTCGATAGTAGCGATAGTCACCTAATCGAGTTTATAGTATGTAAACTGTAATTAAAACTATTTACGTAAATCAAAATGTTAAATCTAGAACACTTTGTCTATTAAGTCTATTTACTCTTTCACTATTGTCTAAGAGATTGATTACTTCAACATTTGGGTGCCTTTCAAGGCGAGTCAAGTAACTTTCACTTAACCGCGTAATTTCTTCACGCACTGTGGGCACTTCAAGACTACGGTGAATGTCATCATTACGCACGTACCAGGGAGATTCATAAATAGTTCGTAACACTTTTGATTGAAACCGTTGAATAATTTCGATGTTACTGTTGCTAGCAGTTCCCCATACTTGAATCCCATAAGTCCACACAGGTTTTAAAATTGTTTTATACACTAGCACTTTATTGTCTAATGATAACTTAGATTTATGGCAATAGAGTATAATAACACGGTTATTTTAGTACTGGGACAGTAAAAGGTCTAAAATAAAATAAATTATTAGAAACCCGACTGCGTTAAATAAAATCTGAAAAGAAAGAAACTAGCCCGGTAGTTTACATAGCATTCGAACAGTCGGGGCCCATTATTGGAAAGATTTCAACCTGTCTAGATTTTAATGGGAACGGATTGTAAAGTCGCTATGTAAATAATTGGACTTGTTTCTATCTTTTCAGATTTAATTTAACGCAGTCAGGTTGCAAAAATCACCTGCTCAATAATGGACTCGATCTAAGAGGAAGAGAAGACGCTGGTGAGTGGCATTCGTTCGAAAAATGAACATTCGAAGCTGAAGCGATTCAATCGCCATTCAATTTTTCAGTATATTTTACATAACTTTAGTACCTACATATTAATTTTGTTCTTTTTTTATCATTAAATTATGTTAATAAAAAAAATATATGTTCCAGAACAAACTTATTTTTGTGGATTATTATAAACGTGTATGTGTAAGTATGCATACGATGATTAGATCAAGTGAGGGATATTTCATAAGAATCGACCAACCGTTTTATGTCATCAATAATCATCTTCACAAATGTGTATGCAGGGAATGGAATCGTTTTTTAATCACGTCAAAGTAAAGATTAATTCAAATTGGTATTGTCGGCTAACTAGAGTTGACAGGCAGACAGTTTTAATATGATATGAAACACTATTCAACGTTTTATACATTTTATAAAAATATATTATACTTTTGAGTATGTAAAAAATATATAGATTTTATCTTAAATACACCAGTCTAAATACCTCTGATATTAGTTAAATTTGGAAAAAATTAGTTGCAGGGCCGGACCCGTTTTTTTTTGTGTTCAATGAGGTAATTTTGATCCAAAATGTATAAAAATCAGGTTAATTTAATGATTGGATGCAGAGTTTCTGAGATATCGCAATATTTTGATCGATTTTAGTGCATATCTCAACAAATATTCGACCAATCAACAAATGTACCCGATTTTTGTACTTTTTGGGACAAAATTACCTTATATACTGAGTTTTATCGAAATTGGAGCTAAAAAAAAATTTTCGATTTTTTGAAATTTTTTAAGGGGTACACTTTTGAAAAATCGTGAAAAAAATTTTTATTTTTTGAATTTGATGAAACTCGGTGGATGGGGTAATTTTGATTCAAAAAGTATATATAAAAATCAGGTTAATTTAATAATTGGATTTATAGAAAGTTACAATGTCAGCGAGTATCATTGGCAAAACTTCATTTTCAAAAACGAAAAATTAAAATCCATAAAATTGTGAACAAAAGGGAGGATAGGTGAGGGCTATAACGTGATAGTCTTTGTTTTATAAAGGAGAAATTTCCCAGCAAAACCAGTGGGTATCTGCTAGTTTATAATAATATTGCAGGTGAGATTATAAAAAATGCAAAATTTTATTGAACCGAAAGTAACCCATATAATTACTCATGAAAAAATTGCTATATTGAGTTTAAGCTATGTTATAAAAGAGTATGGACTAGACTATTGAATGCCGAGTTCACTGAAGTTTTATTTTAAAATATTTGACATCGGACCGCAAAAATCCTTGTTCAAATCGCGATTAGATTAAATCCGATATTGCCAAGCTACTTTAAGTTGTTATCGTTTATAGTGCTTTTTTCAGCTATTATATACAAATCTATATTATGATATCATCCGCTTGTGAAAATTTAATAATATTTATCAAGAGAATTTACGGTTGGTAAATCCAAATAAACACACATATATTCAAAGAGTATAAAATTAAGTAGTCTTGTCGTCATGATATCATTTTTGAAGTGGAAACAGTCGCTTTGTACATGTTATACGTATTTTAATAATGAATGACAGGGAGCAGAAACTTTTACGATAGTAACATCACTCTTGCCTAAACCTTTTTGTAAACAGACTATGTTATTGTTATGTTGTTTATATAATAATATTCATTCCCTACAATATTTTAATATAAACGTACTCAACGAATTTACATTAAAAAAAACTCATACAAAACGTATAACAATAATGTGCATGAGGAGCTAAGCGTAAATTAATAAGTTGTGCCATTGAATACGAAACGAAAAAATTCGTATTTATATTCACTAATCCTTCATAAATTGGGTTTTTAAGTGTATCCAGGTTTTTGAGTATATTTCCCACTTATTAAGGTAAGTTTTATGTTTATGCATGTTATACACTCGTTTAAAATATAATGCTAAAAAAGTAACGAGAAATTGAGTACCCGTATGTATTCGTTACTAAAATAATCAGTTCCCGTTATAATCGTATCGTTACATTACTCGTTACTTTTGATACATAGTACTTAATAAAATTTCATTTGGTAAGATTTGATGTGAGTTATCATAGTTAAACTGCGTAGGTCAAAGTGTATATACAGGGTGTCTAGCTAAGTTAGCAACATATGGAAAACTTTTTTATTATAAGGTTTACGAAAAAAATTTATTTTTTATGAAAAGCTCTGCTTTCAAAAATATAACATTCAGCTATTCACTTTTGACATCGAATGTACAGGATGGCCACAAATTGAGATAGTTCGATAGGAATGTTAATGGTCGTTTATAAATGTAGACCATTTAGAACAGGTAATAAGGGAAACGGGTCAATATATCACTCCCGAGATATGTAGGAGTGTATTGAAACAATTTGGTATAATAACAATACGTGCATGAAACGCGGAAATGTATACGTTGATACAAAAACGAACTGAAGATAACTGTTTTTACTTACGTCAACAATAATATATTATCGTAATTTATGGAAAATAAAAGTTCTGTATTAATAATTTGCCAGAAATGTTTCAAATTAGCAAATAAACATTTTAAGTATGATGACTTATTACAGTTACTTCCAGTTCGTTTTGCCTCAACGTATTCACCTTCGTGTTCCATACACAAAATTGTCTCAATACACTCCTACATTACACATCTCGGGAGTGATTTCTTGAACCGTTTCCCTTATTATCTCTTACAACAATTAACATTCCTGTAGAACTTTTTCAATTTATAGTCACTCTGTCACGTCGATGTCAAGAGTGAATAGCTGAATGTTTTTTTTTTTTTTTTTTTTTGGAAGCAAAATTTTTTTATAAAGAATAATTTTTGTTCTTAAACCTTACAATAAAAAAGTTTTCCGTATTTAGCAAACTTAAGTAGACGTATATATTCTTAATAAAAAAATTTGTGCAACGAAAAATGCGAGTAACAAGATGAATTCGTTAGTAACGTTTCAGTACTCGGTACTAGATGGTGTACTCAGTATTCGGTACATACGGTTTATTAAAGCTCTAATAAAACACCGTTCTAAAAAAAAGTATACACTCTTTACACTGCTATACTATACTTCACAGTGTAAGTAGAAAAGAACAGTGAATAATACTAACATGGCACTAGCCTATTTGTACTTACACTTAAAGTTTACTGCACCGAGTAGAAATGATCAAACGGGAAAAATTGAAAAAATCCTTATACCAAAGAGCATTTTAGTCATGTTAATGTGTGGGATGTTTTTTTTCACAGAGAGCAATATTTTCCAGAAAAGTTGTTGTAATTTCAGAACTGAGAAAATTTCTGATATATTCTGTTGAGATCATCATAACGATATGAAAATTTAAAGAGCACCCCAAAAGAGTCACAGTTCTGGTATATCTAGTAATCAATCCTCTACAAATGGATTTTTCTATATAAACCAAAGTTTGATGGGACGTTAGATACATAAAATGTGTTTACTATACCTGTGTAAGTACTCACGTAAATTCTTCTTTATACAAACTAACCCCAAATATTAGAAAATTTAATATTTTTTAATTTAAATTATTTAGAGTTCAAACAGATGGTCGATTGTCATAATGTGTAACTTTTTTAAAGTATAAATAAAAAATTGTTTATCCAAGTAGAAAACCGACCTCTTTTGTTTGCTTGTCACCATTGATTTCATCTTTTAAAATACAAAAAAGTGTAAACTTCTGGTTTTAATCACACAATAGGACTATTTAACTATCGTCATTATTAAATAGATAGTAAAAGACCTGTTTTTTTGTTTGAAGCGCAAATAATATCTACATAATATATACCCTATCGAAATTTTATTCACTCCTCAAAAATGTGATTCGAAAGCCACAAAGCCTCTATGTACAGAGGTGTGCACTGTGCATAATAGCCAACTATTTGTGCGTAGGCTTTCTTCTCCTCACACCTTCGTTGCTTCGACTCATCGTAATGGTGAAATTATGACGATAATCTAATCGATAATAAGTGAGATATGTAACAGATTTATAAGAAGTGAGTTTTTTATCAGAACCCGAGCGTGAATAGGAGTGGCTGGTGCGTCAGTGTTTGATCAAAGTCTTTTCGTTACACATTGGTTTCTTATGGGAGCCCAATCATGTTTGATAATATTTTAAACTGGAAAGCGCAGTATGATGACGAATGGTGGAAACTTATGAACATAGCACTACTTTTTGATTTTGTGAACTGTCACAAGCCACGCCGGGTGTTACACCTAGTATTAAGTATTTAAAAAAACGATATAAAAATTGATGAAAAAATATAATATCTTCTTTTTTTCCAGGGTAAATAGATGCTTACAGCAATAGGGTATGCAAGTCTTTTCGAAATTATCAAATTAAAATGTTACTGATAATATTCATCAAGAGAGGGGAGCAGGGTAAGTACGATCCTAATTTATATCGTTATTAAAGCATTGCCTTGCCTTCCCAAGACTTACCGTGTTTGTTTCGGGAATATTTGCAGGTGCACATATCACCACAAACTGTCTGATGACAAATAACAGTTTTTTGAGTCAAGGAATCTTTTGGCTGAAAAGAATTTTTATGTTATATGTATGGAGGTAGAAATATGTAACACACTTGAAAGGATCACAAATTCACAATTGAAAAAAATATATAATATAATTTTAAATACCGAATCAAATTAGCTTCAACTACTTTAAAAAACAGAATCAGTCTAGTGTGTAACACCCTAATTTTATTGCTTTATTAATTTTTTTTTATAAATATTACGAAAAATAAGGGTCGAACAACAAAAGAACGCAACAAAAATGATTTTGTAAATTAAGAAAATCAAAACATAAAATGTAAAATCCATTTTTAAGAATGACTGTAACTGACAGCCTTTTTCATAAAAAAATTCTATGGCGTATCCAACAAAAATACCTCTATTCATCGCAAGTAGTCAAATCAACAGAATTAAAAGTACCATTTTCATTGTTCAAAACGTTAAAATCTATAAAACTCGGATTAAATGTTCAGTTTTATAATTTGTGATTGTAGAAAAATCGTCAAAATCCATTAAGCTCGGAATAAATTTTGTCATCGATATGGTTAAGCATTATTTTAGGGAACAACGGTCCAAATTTGCCCAAAATCCAAAATTTGTAATTATGGTGATTGATTCTTAAGTTATGTGAAACACTTATACATACCTATACATACTGACGCCGATACTAAATTCCGAGAAGGATTTGATTGAATACTCGAAAAAATTGAATTTTTTCGCAATTGCAGTACTTCCTTTAATTTGCAAAAGAAAGTAATGAAGAATGACAGAGCTGACTTCGATTTTAATATATTTTCGTTTTTTTAATATTCATTGCCGTTCTAGCGGCTGGTTTAATAGTCGCGCGATGTTTGTGGCTCTAAAAGGGAATAGAAGTAGGAAGTGATCAAATACTATGTCTTAAATACTTTCTAATAGTGAAAAACCATTTATGTATTATTTTGTCAATATAACATCTTACAAGTTAATTGACTCTATAAATCAAATTTAAAAATAACGACAATCTAATTTGCTTTGTGAAACAGAAAAATTATATTTTCAATTTTCAAGGCGTAACGGAGAAAATTAATTGAATGAATTTGATTGAAAATTAATTATCAAACAAAATTTTCATCGATTTTTTTATAATGTTAAATTTCCCGTACCTCCTGTATAGACGTGAAGTTTGTTGCAGGAAATTAAATATTTGCCTTGAAGCGATATAGATTTACTTTGTATGTGTATTTTATATACAAAGGGATCCAACAAAAATGTGTCGCTATGAATGTTTCTTTTCTAAAGACTTAGAAAAGGACTCATGAAGTAGAATTGGAAACAAAACATATTAAGGTAATAAATGACAGGGTTACTTTTCTGTATGGCCTGGATATACTTGGGTATCTATGTTTTAAGTGTGGTTAGTTAATAAGATTGTTAAATTAAATGAAAGGTTTACGAAAACGTATCTGTCTTTTTTGGTTTTTGTTTAATCGACAAATGAATGAATTGGCTAGACGTAAACAGCAGATAAAATTAAAATAATATATTTCTATATAAACTTAAAATTGGGGTCCTACATTTTTAAAATCTAGGGCCAAGGTAGACTTAAAGTTTCGGTTAGCACAAAATGCATTTTTTCACTCGAAAATCTATGGTACGTTGCACTTTGAGCAATATTCGTGTAAAGAATATTATGAAAACTCTTTCTTTGCTGTTGCCTTTAGGGCTCTGGAAAGTTAGGATATCCCGAATACTGTTAATCTTTCTAATAATGGAGTTTATTTTCCATCGATGGTCAGTGGAATAGCAAATGTTCAATTGTAGCTTCCGCCTCATTGCACTCCTTGCAAAATTGCCGATAGTAGGTATCCTACGACCAAACAAATTTTCAAAAATAATATTCCTAGAATGTTTTTTATAAGAAATAATGGCTCCCCGAAATAATATATAACTAGAGTGATACCCACCCGCTTCGCTGGGTTTAAAAAAAAAGATTGATAAAGATTGCTCTCGCTTATTCCCTTTCTATAACACTAGAAATAATGGTAAAGATTGCTCTACACAGGTAAAATATATGTATGGTTTTCTATTTTTTTAAATGTATAATGTATAAAGATGGCCGTGAAATATTTTATATTGACTGTTTTTACAGAAATCTGTAATTTATGGTAATGTCAAATTTAATTAATTTTTAAATTTTATTTAATTTTTATTAATATATCTTTATAAATTATATCTCATGTGTTATTCTGAAGGATGAGCTATATTGCTGTACAGTTTCATTAAAAACCATTCGCTAATTTTAGCGTGAAAGCGTAACAAACAAACCAACAAACAAACAAACATGTTTATTTACAATATATAGAGATTTATTCTAGCATCCTGTATATTCATCGCTATTCCCCGTGAGTTTCCCACAATTTAATATTCATATAGGTAGGTATATGTTGTTTAGCTGTCTATCATGGAAAATTGATTACTTATATGAACAGGAAAAATAATATTTAAAAAAAATAAAATGATGAAAATCATTATCTATAGATGGAAAACCCTGTGAAATAAATATCAATCATTCAATTTTAATTATTTGTTTGCAATATTTTTAAATTAATAAAATATAAAATTTATTATACAGTGTTCTTTAATACCACTCGAAGGATGTATCTTATAATCCGTAAACATCAAAAATTTCCATTCGGGGGTTTTGATATTAGAAGAGAAATAGTGAATGTTTTCGCCCAGACAAGTCGCAGGCGATACAAAAAATTATATAGACTTATGCAACTAGGATATATTTAAATAAAAGACCCTTAAGCTGAAGCTGAAGCTTCTTAAAAGAGGGGACAAAGATACTCTAGATTCTAGAGCAGGCGTGAGCGAGTTATTTTAAGTCAAAGCCACCATTGTAAGTTTATTGCGTGCCATAAAGTTTATTGTGTGTCTCTTTATGCAAGCCCGCATTGCTCATAGAGGAGGAAGACAGGTATACGACTCTCCTACCTATCTCAGTTTCTCTAGTAATGAGATAGGTAGAAAAAAAAATGTTGTCTCTCTATCTTACTCGTATTATTGGTTGACACAGGTTAGGGTATAAATATTATCGAAGATAATAAATGAGAACTCTAGAATATTTCGAACTAAATTTAGATTTTTGCCCCTATTTCCTAGATCAGTTTTTTGTATTTTTAAAATACGTATTTTCGACTACCACTACCAAGTAGTCATCATCAGTAAGAATTAGCTAGTGATTACTCTTATTATGAATGTTACTCTTTGCTAATTTGGTGGTGGACTACACAGGTTAGGGTATCACTGTGTTACTCGTATGTTAGATACAGAAGTCTGAGTGGATTCTCTAAGCCACGTTTTTACCATTATAGATTTCGACTATTCCGATTTAAAGTTTTCTAATTTCTAAGTCAATGACATCAAAAACTCAATGAGAAGATCGATTAAATTTGTAAGAACCTCGGTTTGGTATAGTTAAAATAAAACTAATAAAAATGGGATTTTACTTGTTTCGCTTCATAGATACATCCCTCCATAACAAAGATAACAGAGGCAACCCACATCGTTATTTGTAATTTTCATGGCAAGGAACTGATAAATAGTGTACCTGCAGTCGACTTTGATAGAAAAATACCGATATTTGTCTGGAGTTGTGCTCGAAAACTTTAGAAAACCCAACGATAGTGTTTAATCAAACACCCCCTTAATTATAATTAGCAAACTGAAGCTACCGAATGCCTCAACGTTCATGGCTACTTGACTTGGTAGTTAAAATCATGTACAGTAAATTATAAATAAGTGTTATTTTTGGTTCGAATTTTTGCTAATTTGCCTATTTTTGGCTTTCATCAAAGGACAGGCCCTAAAAATTATTTTTCATTATCTGTGTTCCTTGTATACATATAAACTTCAAATGGGTTATTATGAATAACTCTCGTTGTGTGGATCAAGTAATAGTTTTTAAAATATAAATTCGTTGAATCTGATCGTCTGCAATAAGTAATTTAATATCGTAAACATGGAATCAGTCAGTCGATATTGTAATTCGATGCATAAATTATGTTATGAACGTTATATTTAATTTCTAAAGTGGTAATCGTATAAGCGAATATATCAAGCGTGATTTTAAGTAGCCACTTGAAATAATGATTGCTATCTTCATATTATCGTTACCCATTTTCAAAACCATGTGTCGTTGAGGCTTATAGATAGTATATATCCAAAGACAGAAATGAATAATATATTCATGACTTATTACCGGATTGAACCTGATGGAAATAGTTAAATTTGGTACATATGTGTTGAAAGTAATCTTATCATAAAACCATTTCTTACCACTTTTAAGAAAAAAGCGTAAAATAATTGTCCAGATAAATTTTAAAGACGGAAAAGGTTAAAAAACAAAATTTCTGATGAATCTACGTGGGCTCAACGGGTCCATTGTCCTAAAAATAGTTCCATCCGAAAATTTTGTCAACTTCTAAACTTTCCCTTTTACTTCCCCATTAGCGAAAATTTCCTTGCTAAAAAAATTCTGTACATGATTTAAAATTTTCCATAACCTCATACCAGAAAGTAATTTGATCGTTGTTTACACTACATACTTGATTTTATATTCAGGTTTAGAAAACTACTTCCTCTCTTTGGAAAAATTTTTATTAAAACTTTCATTCCTTGCCATTAGCCATTCCTTGCATATACCATTCTTTGCCATTGAATTAAGAAATATAGTTTTTTAAATGAAAATTTGGTATTACAACAAAAAACTTAACAGTGGCTTACTATAAAACACCGTTTAGTATTAGCCAAATTGACAAGAGACCATTTACTCGAATTCAAACTATTGTTTTTCGCCAAGTTCTCCCACAACTATTATTAAAATATTGAATAAACAGTTTCATTATACATTTAAATGAAGTTTTTAAATCTAAATGAACTCAATTCTTAAAACTTATAAAATAGTTTTAATCTTCTACATAGCAAAGTTACTATTTATCTAGTGCGAGTATAAATGTAATTTACATACCAATAATATAATATCCTACAGGAGTTTTAACATATCCTTTTTGTAAATCCTTTTTAGTAGAACACACTTATTATATAAATACAGGTACCTTGTTTTAAAACGACATTAAATTTAATACGACACAATAGCATTTACTTTGAAATTAATGGGAGATTTTAATCCTTAGAAAATATAAACTAGAATTAGAAATTTCGAAAACTATAATAATTATTACAAATATGTGAACATGCGAACATAAAAATTTAATATTTTTAAATTTACATAGGAGAGTCGTCGTATTCGTAAAGAAAACAACAAATTCACTAACTGCAATCACGATTACTTTTTTACTAAGTTCGTTTTAAGGAAAATCTCACACTAATTTGTTTCTGACATATCTCAATAACAAAGCATTTTGCAATACAAAAAACTGCACAGGGGCTGGGCTATCTCCTCCATTTTTCATATTTTCGCCATCTGAAACTCACTCCAAAAATTAGATTTTTGTTAAATTAGCCAAAAAATTTTCTATTTTCTGGGTAAACATTCGTTTCAAGTCAGATGGGCTTGGTATGAAACAAACACGAGGCTACTAAAATATATTTTAATTATTTGTATGACCAACGCAACGTTATACCAATAATTGATAATCTTTTCCTTTAAGCAAAAATTTAGTTCATTTTACGATGATTCTGAAAAAAAAATTAAAACGTATTTGAATTATTCAGAGGCACCTCGAAGAAGTAATAACTCAAGAGTTCACAAAGGCTAGACATTCGTTATTTTATAAAGGCTGAAAGTTTCTGTGTGTATGCCTCCAACACAGGTAAAAACGACCATGGAACCATACAACTATTAGAAATTGGATTGTGCTTACTTGGGCAGTTAACAGTTCAATTCAGTTCAATGTTTTTATATTTTCTTCAGGATAACTTTACAAATCACGTTATTTATTGCCCAAGTGACCACAATCAAATTTCTAGAGTCGCTGGTCGTTCTTACCTGTGTAAGCTTCCAACACAAGAAAAATTCTTAAATTTTTGAGAAAATACTATAAAAACTTTAGGCGTTACTTGTGTAAGCTTCCAACACAAGTAACGCCTAAAGTTTTTATAGTATTTTCTCAAAAATTTAAGAATTTTTCTTAAATTTAAGAATTTAAAAAAATTTAAGATGAATTGCGAAGGTTATCAACAGCCAGCCACTAGAATATTAGTACTAAATAACTTAAGAAATATAATGTCGAGAAACTACATGGAATTGTAGTTCTTTGTTTCCTTCAGGCATTTGAATTTTGCCAAAAAATCCGTGAAGATTTATAAATGGAAATTGGAATCTCATTTTGTTGCAAATTTTCATATCTACCAATTAGAAACAAGCGATTGTTAAAAAAATTGAAATGAGTGCAAATTTTATATCTTTTAAAACTAATGCCATGGCGTTATAAATTTATGAATGCAGAGGCCGAATGCCGAAATCTGCCTTTCATCAAAGTAAAACCAAAGGCTTCCTTCATTCAGTCCCCTTTATCTCTTAACTCTTCTTTAGAAGCGTCAATACCGGGAATAAAGAAAACGTATTTGTTTTTAGAGGTTTTTAGAGAACATATATATGTATTCTTGGATTGTCAATCTCCGTTTAACCCATATATATTGACCTCCTTTTTACGCGAAACAAGATTTTATACCGCAGACAGTCAGGCCCAAATAATATTTTGTGTCTAAAGCAATAAGATCGAGGAAGCATAATGGTGAAAAGAGGCCAGGGGAAATATTTTGGAGGAATATTAGTTTATAAAATTGGAATAATCGAACGAAGCAGAGGGGGTGACGGGTACTTAACCTATAATACAATATTTTATTACTGCGAGACTTTGATGAAATTATCTGCTACTAGTTTCATTTATTGCAAAAACGTCAAAAAATATAATAATTTATTTTAATGATGATTTTACTTATGCAAAAATGGATGACGACGTCAAACAGTTTGATTAAAAAGTCAGTCGACGAAAAACAAAAATTATGTTTTTATTTTTAAATTAAAATTTATTGAAACATGTCAAAAATTTGATATAAAATATTGCCATTTTATATAATTTTAATTGTACATTTAATTTACATATTATTAAAATGAATGGCTGATTGGCTGGCTTTATAGCATTTTTTTGAAAATAATAACACTAAAAAGAACTACTTTAACAAATCGCTACCAGATAGTCAACAAAAATTTTTTTATATCAATTATAAAAAAATTTATGTTTTGGGAATAAAAAAAATGTATATTTTAATAAATGGAAAATATTTTTTATTTTTGATATTCATCTTGTCGAATGTTTTATTTTGTTTGATCGAAAATAATTTATACAATTGTTTATTTTTATACCATGTACCTATATATGAAATATACATAGTATATTAAGTTTCGTCCCAAGTTTGTAACGCTTAAAAATATTGATGCTACGAACAAAATTTTGGTATAGGTGTTCATAGAATCACCTAATTAATCCATTTCCGGTTGTCCGTCCGTCCGTCTGTGGTCACGATAACTCAAAAACGAAAAAAGATATCGATCTGAAATTTTTACAGCGTACTCAGGACGTAAAAAGTCAGGTCAAGTTCGTAAATGAGCATCATAGGTCAATTGGGTCTTGGGTCCGTAGGATCCATCTTGTAAACCGTTAGAGATAGAACAAAAGTTTAAATGTAAAAAATGTTGCTTATAAAAAAATAAAAAACTTTTGTTTGAAACATTTTTTTGTAAACATCACTGTTTACCCACGAGGGCGTTAATTAGGTGCAAATTTTATAGTATGTATTAATATAGGAATATCAAAGTGAATATCTTTTGTTATTTACGTGGCGTCAAAAAAACAAACGATTGCGCATCAACACTTGCGCATTATATGAGAATAACAGTTAAATATGTCAGATATGTATGTATGTGAAATGTGACAGAGTTATCAACACTGCCTATACATGGTATTTCAACAATTAACTCAGTCAATTGTTTGTTTTCACTTGTTAAATCTAGGTTACATATTTTCACGATTCGTTCAAAAAGAATATCAGAATGATTTTAAAACGTATGTTTTTCCATTAAAGGAATATTGAGTTAATGAACGGTACTGGATGTCAAAGTATCTAGGTCCCGAATTCACGCATGTATCAATCAGGCACGAGTCTATGGCCCTTCACTAAAAGAGAGTTTTTTTCTATCGGATAGGGGATGTTTTCAGGGTGGTTTCATTTACATTGAACAAAATTCCACCAAGATAGAGAGGGGGAGTTCAAATATTTTTAAATGTTAATTTTCAGTGACTCTAGTGCCTGAGTGATTCTGCAAAGTATTAAATTTTTGCTGATAGTGAGGTCCTTTAGACATACTAAAATCACTAAAAATTTTACAATAAATTTTTTTTTTACAAAAAATAGAACCTACTTCATTCATTTTCATTTAATAATATTTTCCTTGTAAGCAAGTAATCGACATCAACCTACCCTTAGCTGGAAATCGATTTATCGCCGTCGTCTTTAAAACGTTATTGTTCAAAAGGATCATTGATGAAAGTAATTATTTTAAAATTATTTTTACATTTTTGTGCATTATTATGTCATTTCCTCTGCGGGCAAAAACGGTTAATATTACATCTTTATAAATGACCATTTTAATAAAAAATGTTATTTATTTTGAAACATTTCTAGCTTAAGCTTTGGTAAATTTCTCAAAAATCATTTTTCAAAAAAAAAAAAATATATATATATTTTTTTTAATTGCATTTTTATGAAGTTGGTTCTATTTTTTTGTAAAAAACAAACTTAGGTCTACAATAAACATAACGTCATTTCCTTTGCGAGCAAAAACAGTTAATATTACATCTTAAATGACCATTTTAATAAAAAAATGTTATTTATTTTGTAACATTTATAGCTTTAGCTTTGGTAAATTCTTCTTTAGTAATTGAATTTCGACAAGAAGCTATTTGCAAAGCTTCAATTTAGTGCCATAGCATAGAGCACGAAAAAATCACATAAGGTTAGGTTAGGTTATATTGGCTATCCACGAAGGACACACTTAGGCTATAGAGCCCATTGTGATACCATATATGTGTTTTAAATCCTTTCCGCTGATAATTCATTTATTTCCTCTTCAATTTCAGAGGCTGAGTGCACCTCCTCCATGTATATGCCATGCACTACACCAGCCCACCACAGCTATTAATTAAATTAATTTTGTTGCGACGGCGGGAATCGAACTCGCTAACCTATACACACCGCGGACGGAATTGGTTACGCAAAGAATCAGATTGCCCAAAAATCATTTAAAAAAATAAAAATAAAACCATACTTTTGCTTTTTAACTATATCGATTAAAAAATCTCTTCTTTAATTAAAATATTAAAATGGAAACTAACTATAAAAACTTCTAAAACGAAATTCGATTAACGATTATAAACGATTTTATTATTCGAATAAAAAACATTTATAAAATATATAAAATAACTAAATGTAATTAACATTCATCGAATGACGATTAACATTTTATGAATAAATAATTTAATCAACGTTATCTGAATAAAATCGGAAATTAATAAACGATACTTGACTGTTGAAACAACAACAACGACAAAAAATAAAAATATGTACGCAGTAGGTAGACATATTACCACAACAGTTGGCTATTATCATGGCCAAGAAAAATGAGTCACGAAAATAAATGGTAAATTATTAGAAACAGATTTCCAACAGTTGAAAATTTTCCGGTTATTTATTTGTTGTAGTAAATTGTTTTTTTTTATTGTATAGGCGAGTCTATAAAATTTTTGATAGGTTTAGTAAAACTATAAACAACCTCATATTATAAACTCTTCACAAGTGGAAAATTAAAGCACTGAAAGTAGGTCTGAAACTAATATTATGAATAAAATACAGCTATGGTGGAAGCAATGTACAATTGAATAGAGAAAACCTATGTTATGGAATTTTCGGATTTTTTACATTAAAAACTTGTAGATTTATAATCCAATCATCTTAGGGTTTTACCTCGTAATCTAACAGAATAAGCTAAATATTTGTACAAATCTTTATTTTGATAGTACAAATTTTGTCTCAAAAGTTACATATGCGTCCTTAGATATTCAAGGTCAGAGGTCGCAAAAATCAGTTTTTGAGAATATCTCGTTTTCTTTGCCTTCAATCGTATTTATATTTATTATAAAAGTTAAAGAGGATAAAATTTCATTAAAATTATTAATTAAATACTTCTTAAATAATTATTAAATACCTTATGTATATAAATATTGACCCTGCACTAAGGTACGTATAGCTGAGAGCTATATCTTCTGCGAAAAGATATTCTCAACTGAAAAAAAAGTACATTAACTTTAAAAAGAACTTTATGGAACAATTTTTCTAAAAACTTTTGAGACAGCAGTAGATAGATAGTTTTGTTACATTTCGGTAAGAATCAGAATATCATTTTATTTACACAAGATAGTACTTTATGAATACGATACGAGCTAGAATGTATTCTCTCTCTGTGATTACAATCTAATGAATAATTTTTTTTGTTTTTGTTTCCATATTAAGTGACAATTTTATTAAATTGGTCGTTTATATAAAAATATTTTTTTTAAACATTGTTGAATTATTAAAAACAGAAGATAAATTATGATTGCTATGCATGTAACAATGCATACATTGTTATCAGAACCACCAACAAATGTATGTAAACGGACAGACATGTATGCATTGTTAAGGAGAGACCACCCACTAAATATGAATGAAAACATATTTATTTGAAATTTAAATTCAATATATTTGATATTAAATATGTGATTATTTTTAATAAATGACCTTTTAAATATTTAACTCCGCCACTGACTTATATATAAAGTATATTATGTACCTATTATGATGTTTAAAAACATTGTTTGTACTTGTTGAGTAAATAAGCCGGAAAAGTACTGTAAAATATCTGGAAATCTTTCAGACAGCATCACTCCAGTATAGATCTGTTGATACCAAATGAACAGATGTAAGCCAATATTGGTAACTACATCGATCTGTTAACCAATCCAAATTGATATTAGAAAAAAGATAATTTAATTACGAAACTAATGGTATAGGTTTGCATGTAAAAAAATCCTTCATGGAAATTGGTTAAAATATTGGTTAAAATTGGTTGAAATATGAATAGTAACATAGTGCTTATGAGAGGAAAGAAAAAATTTAGAAGATATTTTATAGAATCGTTACTCTATTAGTAGTTGTATATTAAATATTCTTTCTAAGATATTTGATTTTTTTACAAAATACATCTACTATTCTAACTTTCCTTTAAAAAAAATTCAAATCTCTATCTTCGATGGCTTTTCTCTCGACTTTTTCTAACGGTTAAAACCTAAAATATACGTAAGTATAATCATCGTTTCAAATATTTCGTACAACGATAAAATCAAGTTTAAGACTTTGAGTTTATAAATAATGATTCCAAATATACCGCTTGTGAGAAGTAAAATTAAAATTATCTGTAAATATATATAAACCACATGAAGTTAAAAAAAGACAATAGTAACATGACAAACATGCATACGTTTATATTTGTCCCCCTTAGGGAATGAATTTTGGAAAATCCTTTCTTATCAGATGCCTACGACATACAAAGAACACACTCTCCAAGTTTCGGGTCTCTACGATCAGCGGTTTAGGCTGTGCAATGATCCGTCAGTCATTCAGGACAAAGAATTCTATAGATATAGATGTTATGCTATTATGATATTAAAAAAAATGCGGTGAGACTAAAGGCATTTAACTTACATCAAGCACAACTAGTTCAAACCTTGGTTGTGGCAAACTCTTTAGGAGGATTAGTAATTAGTCACATGGTTACCCAGGCTTTTCCAGGAAGTTCACACTATTTCATGTGTTCCTCGTGAGGCGATCGGCGCACAATGAGTATAATATTTCCTGGCTCATCACTTGCGCATCAGTAAGCATGCCGCATGTGACCCTCATAAGAAAAATGGACCCATTAAAAAGTTTATGGAAAAATTAACCGAATTGATAACATGTAAACAATAATAACATTTAAGTTAAGTGGTGAATGTATTTAATAAGAAATATATTTTAAAATATGCGGATTAATTACAAACGATACAATCGTAATCATTACGAGTACGTGCTAATGATAATGGTATTGACGCGAATCGTGCCAGATATCTTCAAGATGCAATTATAATTTGCTAGCCATTACACTATGAGAAAATATGAAAATATCCACTTGTTTAGGCACTCAGAATATTGACGAGGGTGGGTACTTAAACAAAGTTAATTATTAACTTTCAAGAGGAGGTTAATGTAATATGGCCGATTTTGAAAATCTCCAAAAGTGGTTAAAACACATCATTTGTCTATGGAAATAATGATCGTTCCAGCATAAGCTGCAGTACATGTTCGAAGAATAATCTATGAAGGCTAACAAGACATTTTTTAAATATTTTTACCCCCTCTGGGAAATTAGTCGTGTGGACTACAGAGGTCGCACTGGCACGACTTCAGTACCACACCGACTATATACTGGCAATTTTTATTTTTTTTTGTTAATTTTGCAGTCGGTTATTTTCTTCGTCGGTTACAATCTCATTTATTTCAATATTATATTATGGATACAGGAAACTAATTAGTACAATTTATAAATAAATAAAATGTATAAATTATGTCAATCGTAAATATATTTGAAATATCAATTCCCCTAAATAGTAAACTTATTACAGATATACCGGATGTTTTATATGTATGGTTATTTATTATTCAAAGTATTACAATTAATTCGCAAAAATTTATGGTTTATATTAAATTAAACTTACTGACTGATAATCAAGCTCTCGTCAATGTAATTCTGAACTATAAGAGGAAACAAAGCAGCAAGCGGTGATTTTAGAAATTGCATGCATGCCATACACTTTTAAAACCTTACACTTGCAAAATAGATACATTCTTGGAGAAAACAAAATTTTTGCATATTTCCTAAAATATACGCTTGTCCGAAAAATTTTGTATATGATAGCAAAACAGCTAATGCTTGCGGAGAAAAAATAATATTTAGAGCGTCCTAAAAAGTGTATCTATAATATAATCATAATTTCCATACTTTTGAAAAAAAGTAAAATGTAAAACTTTTCCATTTGACATCTTCAAATTTTGGTTCAGGCACGTTTTTAAAATTTTTATCTCAAGAGCCGCTTGCGGAATTGATTTTCTAGAAAGTTATTGAAATCTTTCCATGAAAAGCTGAATGACTCTTAAAGGTCCAATGTGATTCCCGGATAATTCTTTTAGACACTCTGGGTAGCTATTTTTTTGTTTGAAACTTTTTTTGGACTGTCTTTACATTTTATTAGTATTGCAATAACACTTCAAACTTCAGCTACTTTTTTGCCGTATCGTCTGAAAAAAGACAAACAGATAGATTTTTTGTAACACTAAGCATTTAGTGAAACAAACTTGTATACTCATTAAAGCTTAAACTTCCGTTTCTTTTCTTTATTTTCTTATTAACCTCCGAGATTAACTTACCAGAGAAACGAATTATGTTTTAAATGTTTGTGGCTGTGTGACTATCTGTGGCGTCGTTTGTAACATTTTCAAATTTTTTAAAGTATCATTTTAAAGTTTTTATTAAATTTTGAATTAAATATTTTTATTACTTCGCTTTTAAATCTGAAAATAGTACTTCACATTTCTCTTGGAGATATCTTAATAGAATGAATACATACTGTATATATATATATTTAATACCTATACCTAAATGGAATGATCAGCTTAATTGACAGAATTGACTTTTGAATAATTCATTTTTGAAACGGAGATATTTTATATTTATTTATTTTGTTTTTCTTGTTTTTGAAAAGTGGTTGTCAGTTTAATGATGCTTTTTATATTTTTAAGCCATCACTTTTTAAATTATGTTCTTTTTGTACAAATTTAATAAATTTTATTGTATTATTACTGCCTTAACAGCAATGTAATCATTAAATTATATGAAAAATTTTTACAGAATGTTCGGAAAATTAATGTCAATAACATATAATTTTCATACAATGTGGACAACATTGTTTGTAGTTCGTGTAAATATTAGGTTACAACCATATTCGTGTTTTAGCGATTTGTCGTTAAACGAAAACGTATACCTCTTTTTTAGGATCTGACATTAAAGATAAATATAAATGTTTTTTTAGCTTTGATGTCGTTTCAAATTGTCCGTTTTTACTTATTACCCATCCATATTTTTATCCATTTATCTTCAAAAATGCATCATTGGCACAATATTGCTTCGGGTTCGTTGGGCACCCGATATATTATTCTGTGCTTTATTTAAAAGTACTATTAAAATCGTGTTTAAAGATTTGTATTAAAGATTGTTTACGTATATAAAATAAATACTTTTAGTTATTAGTGTATTGTTTTATATGTAGGTGGCTAAAACAATGTTTTTTAAGTGTATTTTAGATAATTATTATTAAAACTAAACAACAACAATAACAATACGTGTTTTTGAAGAAAAAAAAAAAGGGAAACATTGAAGCGTAAACGAACGAACGCTATTATGTTTTTATTTATTTATTTATTTTTAAAAATAGGAAATAAAATAAAACATACAATAAACGTGCATTCAACGAAACCACATTGTATGTGGTTCTGTACTTGAAAAGTAAAATAAATTCAAATCGAAAACTTTCACTAACGGGACGAAATTTTGTTTTACTTCCCTATACTAATTACGGTGAGTTTTCTTTAAAAATCAATTATTGATGAGCTGTCGAAAAAGTTCAAATATACATCCATCCTATCCTTATGTGTTATACGGACGTAAAAACACTCTGCGGATAATAATTTGAATCTGACCTGAATGGATGGAATCCTATGTGGTTTTAGCATTGAATGGGAACTGTAAACGGGTGGGAAAAAGGAACATCCGGAATTTCTTGTTTTAATCGAATGGAAGTAAACCATCTATTAAGTTTAACTATTTATTATTCACTTAAACTACAAGAATTTAATACATCAAAAACCATTTCCAAATTTTATAATGAATGTGATTTAAACAATGGACTTGGAAAATTATTTATATATTGTTAATGACAAACTTTTAGCTATCATGCCCCCGATACACGAGGTAAGTGTTTGAAGCCAACACATTTAGTTAGTATTAGGTATTACTTGCACTAACTTTATTTATTTTGCTGGCTGGTTATTAAGCCCTCTCTGTACACGAAAATATGCAATTCAAGCCAATTACATATTATCGTGTGCAAAGCCAAGCTAAGTTTAGGTGTTTAATAAAAGAGCCAATTTTGCTTACGTGGATTTTATGTCACTACGTCACAAACTCATTCAATTTAGTGTACTGGCTTGGAGCGTTAGCTTGGTTTTTTTACTGGCTTTTTATTTTTACTAGACAGTTTTACTGAACTATCGAAAGGATTTAATGAAGTAAAAAATTTTTTTGAATCCACTTAAGCGAAAAATACTTAAGTGAAGTGCTAGACAAGCTCATCGGCGCAGTATTTTTGTCGGACAAAATATTTTATTATGTGTGTGAAAATGACACTCATGCTCCTTGAACATCCTATATTTATTCAAGGTGTGTTCAAGTAAGCAGTATACCTAACATATTTTTGATAAATACCGACATAATATCGACACATTAATTATTAAGTTGAGATAGTTAATTATTAGTTTTTGTTCTGTCTAAATTCTAATAAGTTTTTGGTTGTTTAATAATTACTTAAAAAAAAAATATCCGCCGGCATATTGTCGGGGGTATGTCTGTATACATGTGTGATCATTATAAAAGGTAAACAGACAAAGGATATCTGGTAATTACTAAGCGGCATAACAGGTAAGACCTTTTCTATTGTGTAAATAATCATTACTTAGTGATAATAACCATAATTGGAGGTATGTTGTTTTGTACGAGATTTATATTTTCGGTAAAATTTTTCTGAGGAAATATTTTATATTCTCTAGTACTTATATGGTAAATTATAAATAGGCATAGATAAAGTCTGATAAATCGGAAACATTCAAATGATTCAAATGCTTGGCATTGAGAACTTTATAGAAATAAGCTTCGTTAGGCAGTGTGTGGCCTATATAAGGAGTCAATAACCGTTATTTACGGTCTTTGAAGACACGGTCGGTCGAAGAAAATTATAGCAAACCTTATCCCAGTGTTTTAGAAGCCCATTTTAGTTTAATGATTTGATTAAATAGAGTGTGATACTTTATGACAATATTATGTTTAGATATAAAATCAGCAAATTGAGTTGTTATCCACCAAACAGTACCCTTACAAACATTAAAGGTATTCTGAAAAAGACATTGAAAAGGTGACTTATTAAAATTTCCATTTCACAAGCAATTACCTTCAGAGAAATAAAGGTACTTGCAGAAATAAAGGTACAATGGAGAAATCCTTTGTTCCATGCCAGGAAACCACAGCAAAATTTTCTAAATTATTGATTTTCATTATATATGGTGCAAAAAAATGCAAGACTTGCCATTCCACACTGTCTTTACATGGTATTTCAACCCAGTCAATAGTATATTTTCAACTATTATTTTGTACTCTCAGTACATTTGCACAATTTTATTAAAACAAAACTCCTACAATAAATGTGAACACGATTTTATATATGCAAAGATTAAAACGCATTAAATATATTTAAATAAAGACCTTTGCACTTTTGCTTTGATACTTAAAGAATTATACGCGCATTGGTTCGCTCGCTGCATTCAATTAAATAGATTTTAAGCATCCTATAGGATACCGTACTATTTGTGTGACATTTTTTTTAAACAAACGATTATTAAACCATTAAATATTTTAACACAAATAAAAGTAGTAAAGAAAAACGCAAACAACTAACAGGGGTTGGGAGCGAAAAAAAATAGAAAAAAGCAATTTAAAATATTCAAACATTTTATTTATGTGACAGGTGTCATGGGAGTATGGGCCTTCTCATTGAGAAACGATGGAGGTGTTTGTGACATTCAGAATAAAGATTTGTTGTTAGTAATTAGAAAACTGAAAAACCAATTCCGTTTCGTTTTCTACTATAAGGTGTTCCATAAATTCGTAAATGAATTTTTAGTAATTTTTTGTAAACGATTCAAATTGAAGCCTGTTGAAAATTGTTAATCAAAAATCGATATTAAAATTTATCTGTGTCAATTGACACAGTGTTCTTCTTTCACGTCAAAACTGGAGGTTCGGAGAGTATCTAAATAATTTACCGACAGTTTTTCTTTTTAAAGAGGAAAGAGCTCTCATTAAATTTCGAAAAATTACATATACATCATAGGTTTATAAAAATTTCTGGGCTCGTGATTGATGAAAAAATTCTCTATTACTAAAGTTATTACACAAGACAATCAAATCCAACGTTATGAAACCATTAACTAGTTTTAAATATTTTAGTACACTACTTTATGTAAATCCATGCGATTTTTGTGACACATAGTATACATTAGGCTCGCCATTCCTATTTTCTTTTCAGTAATCAGATAAAATGGGGGAAAATTTTACTTCCGTCACACATATTGAAAGATTCTGGAAATATGCCTTTTATTATTTGGACCCATTCGAATACTCTCGTAACTTTTCTATCTCTTGTTCTTTTATAATAGGTCAGTAGTCATTTTAAGATTTGCCAGCATTCAGCAGTTTCAAAACCAGAAACCTACCCTCATTTAGTTTTGAATTATTTTCAATTTATTATTTGAAACGAAAAACTCATTTGCTCATTTTGGCCATGTTATTGGACTCGAAACTATATTTTTTATAAGTAATACTAAATCTATGTGAATATTTGCTCTTTAAATAATCTCTAGAATTAAAAAATAAAATCCACCCTATATTGTATACAAATGAGTGGCATGCACTATACTCTTTGAGAAATGTGTTTTCATACACCTTATCTTTTACAAAAATTTTTCTTTGCATCATAGATTTTTCCCTTCATTTCTCTTGTTTGTATTTAAGGAATGCCATGTGATGTAAAAGATTATTTTTCTTTTTAAAATAAAAACGTATGTTGTTTTACCCTTACCTAATGTTTTTTCTTTGTACTATTTGTATAAATAAGGGTGTCCAATTTATAAGTATATTTTCACGTTAAACTTCCACAAAGCTCTTTGATGTTATAAAAGAATAAAAACTTACTTTGCTCTCAATTTTTTGTAATGATTAAATTAAATGCAGTCGAATCTATTTATTATTTCTCATTTCAAGAAATTTGCTACCAAAATGAAAAATGTTAACATGCTAAAGAAAATTGAATTCGAAACTTTAATTCATTCGACGATTGAATCGAATTTCAGTAATGGCTGAAGGTGAATAAGTGAAATTAATAAAAAAAATTTTAAAAGTTCGGTAATTTTTTAAGTCAAAGAGCAAAAACTTATTGGATATAATTTGCTTTAGATAAGACAACCTGGTATTTGAAATTATTAATTAATTTTTTTAAGTTTTGTTAATGTTAACGCAGCTTTTGTAAGGTGCATGTATTTGACAAAATAGACTTTCCTCCAAAGTTGAAATTTCAAAATTTATAAGTAACAGTAGAATAGAAACTTGAATTTTGCAATGTACTCAAAATAGCTTCAAAGGAAGTATTAAATGAAATTTCAACTATTACAATTTTGTTCCTACAGCAGTTGATATTTTTTCAACTTTTTTGTACAAACAGGTTTCACTGTAAAATATTGACTCTAGAATCCAAATACTCTAATAGATGGCAGTATAATACAAATACAAACTCAATTTGAAGCTTAAAAATATTTCTACTTATAAATAATATTATTGTGATGGATTTAGAATCGAAAAATATAACAGAAATATTTAAAAACATAAAATTTTTGAAATAGTATTTTGAATATGTCAATCATATGTAAATAAAAAAACAGATGAAATGTATTTCAAGTATATATAGGTATACGGGCGAGGCTTAATTGCCAAGTTATACAGGATTCAAAAGTAGAGAGCACTAGAAAATTGGTGAATAAGGAATAGAATTCTAAGAAGAATGGTTATATTTTTTTATCTGGCGGGTTTACCATTTATTAGTTAGGATTTCGAAAATTATCGTTTTTATTTTAACGATTTCTGGAAAATTTTTAATAAAAAACTATTTTAACCAAAAATTCAATTTACGGGTTAGATTTTCACAGTCGAATACAATGAATTAATTTAATTTTTCACATTTTACGAGCCTCAAATTAAATTTTCACATTTTACGAATACATAATGAAGAGCGGTTTAACTCGAAGTGATCAAGTAAATTTTTCAAACTCAGACTTCCCGAAAGTTAAATTTGCAAATGCGTGACTTTTGCTTCACCATATAATAATACACATTTTGCATGCATTTTGAGATTTATCTTACATATATGTCTATCTGTCATATTGTCATTGTATATCAACAGAATATGATACTGCATGATTCAGATGTAGTGATAATATATTGGTATAAAAAACTTTCAATACGTTATAACTTGCTTCGCATTAAAGTAGTTCGGCTGTTACATAACTAGTAAAGTTAGCAACTAATTTATATTCATTTAATTTAAATCTAAGTTATGAAAAAAATTAATGTTATGAACAAAATTATGAATAAAAATAATATCACGTAAATGTTTTTTAATGCTTTAAAAATATCATAAAAGATAAAACATATACGTCAATTTGAATAGTTTTTGACCGTAAGGTAATGTTTTTTTTTTTCTTGCATAAATAAAATCTGTGATAAATTTTCTCCATGATGAAAATTTTTTTGAAGCCAAATCACTGATTAATTTTCGCTGAATTAGCACTATTGTGGGTTCCTTCCATAAAATGTACACCTACTTTTTCATTTAGAGTTATTTTGTAATTGTTTCTGAGTTTTCCAACTATTCATCTCATATCGTCTTCCAAGTTGGCTTATTCAATAAAACTACACCATAAATATCTAACACTTTTACGTGGTGATCATTATAAATGTTAAATAATAATAAAAAAATATTTGTATTAATAAATAATACTTAAAATAAAATAAAAAATAATGATTATTAACGATAAAATATATTAAAATATATCTTAATAAATTTTATACTTAAAGTAATATACAAAGTCACATAATTTGTAAGATTAAAATGTTTTAACATATAAAACATTGACTTAACTTATACGAAGTAGTAGAGACTTCTTCTTATGTATTCGTAGATTGTTCGTGTCTTTTAAAATATCTTATGATGTTATTCAACTGTTCTATTTAAGTACTACTTTACTAAAATTATCTATAGTTGTTCTTAGTTCTGCCCCGGAATTTATAATAATTATTAACAGGCAGATTGTCAATCCTACTGGCTCACTTGATTAAAGGATAACCAATTCTAATGCCTAAGGTAGAGGATTACGCCGTCACAACAAAAATTCAATTAGTTACTCTGTGCTTCAAAATAATTGAAGAATTAAAATAATCAGCGTATCTATAAATAGTTAATTATCATTAAGTCATTAAGTAAAGTAAGTAAAAACAATAAAATAAATTTTATAGCATGCATATATGTAATATGCTAGGAATACTTAGTTTAGTCCCAAGTTTGTAACGCTTACAAATATTGATGCTTCGCACAAAATTTTGGTATAGGTGTTCATAAAATCACCTAATTAGTCGATTTCCGGTTGTCCGTCCATCTGTCAACTCAATAACTCAACGTATTCTAGGACGGAAAAAGTGAGATTGAGTTCGTAAATGAGCAACATAGGTCAATTGGGTCTTGGATCCGTAGGACCCATTTTGTAAACCGTTAGAGATAGAACAAAAGTTTAAATGTAAAAAATATTCCTTATAAAAAATAACCAACTTTTCTTTGAATCATTTTTTCGTAAACATCACTGTGAGGGAGTAAATTGGTCGTAAATTGTATAGTAATTTAAGGAAACTTTCACATTCTACGAGTAGTAATACGGGGATGATATAATAATTGTGCAATTAGATGATGAAGATGGAAACGTGAATAACATTTGTGCTGATCCCAATCATGATTACATGTTAAAAAAAAACACAATTTAAATAAAAAGTTGCTGTTTCTATAATAATCAGTGGTACAATTTGAATACCAGTGATATGATATTAGCAATTTGGTGGATAAATCGTATAACATCTATCAGAGAAAACTATTTTTTTTGAACATGTCATCATACCGAAAAGATATTTAGGTAGGTGAATAAAATACAAAAATTCAGGAATCAAATTCGAAGTAAAATAATGTTTATTTTAACAATTTTAAAAAACTTCTTTAATTTGCAACTTTTTAAGACTGTATCTTGTTATTTTATGCCAAATTCCTTATTGTGTATACGATATAATTTCACGAGTATTTTAATTTAAATATGACTATCTACTGTGTTATCAAAGAGGCGGGCTCTTGAACTATGTGAATTGAATCCCAGGAAACTCTCTATTTCCCTGTATAAGAGACTAAACTTTTTTATTCATACTCATTCATACTAGGCCAATAGAATAACGGAAGAAGATATGGCTTACGTGTTGTTTTCTGTTACAGGTCAGAACTTGTTTTGTTTAAATCTCTAAAGGAGGGTACTTAAATAATGGATCTGCCGAGTCCACTTGTCCGGATCCTGGGAACTAGAGTTATTTAACAAATTTGGCTAGAAATTTTGTTTTGCTTCCTTGTAAGCGATATAACTCGAATAAAAGGTCTACTTTAGAATACTGGTCCTATTAAACTTTTTGTGTCTCAGATATTTTTCTATTACTTGAAAGGAAAAAAAAACAAAAAAGAAATTTTTAAATAATTTTTTATAATAAAATTGACCCCTCTAGCTTTTAGCTTCTAGCTGAAACCTCAACGAACTAAATTAGCTTTGGAACGTTTCATTCGGCCTAATTGTTTTTGCACAATTCCGTTTTGGACTAAATGAAAAAAAAAAGTGTTAACTTTGGGCAGACAGCAAGGCAGAGTTTTTATCCGATCGCAATCTGCTTGATGGGAATCGAAAGATGAAATACCAACCTAAATTGGGAATTTTGTTGCCTATACCCATATTCAATATTAACAAAAATCGCAGCGGTTTAAACAAACGAAAATTCCTTAATTGTTAATTAAATTTTTCAACGAATTTTCAACCTAACGAGATGCGGTTTTAAAATGTACCAAGTGCTTAAAAAATCGAGTTTTGGCCCATTTCGTGATTGTGATCTTGATTTTGTTGTTACGAAAAACAAGTTAATAAGAAATTTCGAGTTAGCGATTCTTTTAGAATTTTTTCGTATTTTTTTGCAAAAATTTGCAACTGAAATTTATTTTTTGATTTTTTTTTTATTAATTTATAGAAAAGCATCCTAGGAACAAAAAAACTCCATAGCACCAGTCTCCTAGAGTGTACCATATACGAGTTATTTCGCTTACAAGGAATCAAAAGCAAATTTTCAGCGTTATTTGTTGAATAACTCCAGTCCCCAGGATCTGAACGAATGAACTCAGCAGGCCCATTGAGTAAGTACCCCTTCCAGAGATTAAAACAACTTCAGACCTGTAACCGAAGACAACACGTACAATCCGTAACTTTATTGCCCTATACCTGTCTACTTACAAACTAATTATTTAAGACTTACTCGTCCTTATTTAAGCAGATAAGTATTTCATGGCCTTATTTCTTTTCAGTAATACTTTTTACTTTATAAAACAATATCGTTTTTAGCGATGATTCGTGCCATCACTAAGTCATACACATATGATAATACAGAAGGCTTGGTTCAAATGAGGATAGTTCATATATTTTATATGCATTACAAATGTTTATGTATATACATTTAAATATTGTAATATAATAAAATATATTTAAGTTGATTTTAATGAATATTTATATATTAAATTTTTAATTTATTTATTTATATTAAATTTCAATTAATTTAAATAATACGTGATGGTTTAATAAACTTTTTTGCAAATCTCTATCTACTTTCATTTTTATATATTCAACAATGAAAAAACGTTCTTATAAAAGCTGTTCATAATAATGTTTACTTAATTTGATCAAATCAATAATGTATTTTCGGTCATTCAATTAACATCAAACAGCATCAAGAATAGGCAAATATTAATCTCATCTCAGCTTCGTCGTCGTTTGATGTTCACCTGCGTGGCTGGCCACAGAAGTACCCATAATTTTTAATTAATTAATAATTAATTTTTATCGAAGGTATCTCTGTTCTGGTTTCAGACAGCGTGTATTACGATTTATTTATTATTATTTTGAATGGTGTTGCAAGATTTAATTTTGAAAAGAAACTTCAAACATCAACATCAGCAAAAATACAATTCGAAAGAATGTTTTTTAAATTCTTGGAGCTATTTAATCAAAATAAACTATAAAACGTTAATAACAAAAGTATAATAAATATTAATAATAAAAAAATAAATATTTTTAGTATATTTTAAATAAATGGCGTTTTATTACTAAGAACATAAAATATGTCAGTTTAATTTAATAATAATATCCAATATTTATTAAATATATATATACAAGGTGGACCATTTTAATCTATAGTGGCTAATAGCTCGTTTTGCAGTAAAAAAATTAAAAAAACTTGTAGTAGTCGACAAGCGACCGCGCCGGATCATACCGAAATATATAAAGGTTTTATAAAAGATTTTCGGTCCTACAAAAACTGGCTTGGTTTCAGATTGTTTCAAAAAATCAATACTACAATTTTTGATGAAACATCAATCCTTCAAGATGAAAATCGACAAAAACTAAATTAATCCTAACTTGCTGTTCCATACAAAAGTTTAATAAAAAAATAAAAAAGTTTTCCATATGTTGCCAACTTTGATAGACGTCCTGTATATGTATATATCCAACATGCATATCATATCTTAAAATATAATAGCCTTTCAAACAGGATAGCACAAAATCGAAAACAACTTAAAATGAATAAAATATCTAACTGGCTCTAATATTTAAACACATTATCAACCAATCAATGTTTAAATAATTTATGATAATTGAAATTATTAATACTATACTTAAATTATTGCATAAAATGACAAAAAACATATCCATAAAGAAAATAAATATGTACATATACCAATTTATGACGTCATACAGGGTGGTCCAAGTTATAAACGATTATATGACGTTATATAAGATTTCATAAAATGTCAGATAACTTTCAAATAATGGAAACTTATCAATTAATTTATAGAAGAAGTAATTTTGAAAGAAAAAGGAAATTGAGAAATTGGCAGCCAGATTAAAAATATGATCTTAGGGCCTTCTTGATTTAAGGGTTATGGTGATAAATTACAGAAACTAACGATGGATAAATGGGTGAACTATCAACCCATTTCGAGGCAAAAATATCTAGCGCCACCGATTTTAAAGAAATTTCCAATTTTTCTAAGCAACCGTTCTGGGAATATCGACAATAAAATCAATTTTTTTTAAATTGTCATTATTTTAACGTTATCGACCGTTTGATGAAGTCTTACTTTTATAACTTGGACAACCCAGTATACTCTTAAGCATAAGAAATAAAGTAGGTAATCCATGATTAAGGTAACAAAGTTAAAATGCTGGAAAATGGCAGTACTTTTTAAAATAACCGACTTTTGCGACGTAGTGCGACATACACAGACCCCCTAAAACCTATCCTCGGCATTTAAATTGATTAAACGGATTGGTAGTGGTTGTAGGAGATAGAGTTTAGCAGTAGCTTTCCCGGGCTACTACCGAAACTACTTTATTGTGATTTTGTACACCCATGAATTAATATCTTTACGGGTGAATATATTTATCAAAAAACGAGTTGTAGTATTGTACTTAATATTCTCTGTGTAGAATTTTATTTGACGTAAATACTAAGTTATGATACATCAATTGGCCGAATTAGTTCATTATGATTTTCTATTGGGTTGTAAATAACATTTTAAAGTCTCTTTAAAACCTGTATGTATATGAAATATATATCAAGATATACTAATTTGAGTCCCAAGTTTGTAACGCTTTGAAATATTTATGATACGAAAACATTGAGTATTGGTGTTCATAAAATCAGCTAGTTAATCCATTTCCGGTTGTTCGTCTGTCCCACCAGCCTGGCCGTTAGCACGATAACTCAAAAAAACGAAAAGAGATATCAAACATCTTTGGATATTGCATGCCATATTATGTCTGATAATAATGCCTATATTTCAGCTTGAGAATGTACGAGCGCCAAAGTAATTTTGGATAAAAGACTTGATTTTTTTTTATATGAAGTTGGGCTAAATCTAAAACAATTCTGAAATTTTAAGGAAAAGGGGAGGGGTGGAGGTTGCCCGATTATTTAAATAAATAAATCAATTCCAAAGTAGGTAAATTTAACATTAGTCTGATGAAAAAACGATAGATGGATGATATGTTTGCATAGATTTCTCCAAAACTAGTTGGTAGAAATTTAAAAAAAAAAAAAAAACTTTTTAAATTAAAGTTTAAACCTGAAAAAATAATAGAAAACAAAAAAACCCAATGCACCCGACTAATTATGGATGTCTGAGCACGGTAGTGAGGGCACTAATTTAAAAAATATATATATTCTCAATTTTGATGGTGAATTATGTTATAAGTTGACAATATAAGACGAAAATTAAGAATAAAATTTAAAATTTTGTTAAATTATACAGCATTCGATATTTCGTCATCGACATCCATACAATCTGCGTTTATAATTAATCATGATGCCATCATGATAGAATATCACGACATAATGTTAATAACAAGGCCTGAAATGTCAATCCCGAGCTAATTGCGATAGTTTTAAACATGAAAGTGGTTTCGTAACCATGTTTGAATAAAAAATCAAGCCCATTAAGTTTGAGAAATTTTGAATGAAATGTTTAAAAAACAGTAAAAAAAACAGTGATTTATTGCGATGGGTTATGCTACATGTCGCATGTTTCTTATAGGTAAAAATAAGGCAACTTTTACCATAAAGTTTTCACTATTAAATTACTGTGAAAGATTTATTTATAAATAATTCACTAATAAATAATACAAAACATTGGATATTAATAAAAAAAAGCCATTATTCTTTATAAATAAAAATATTGTCTCTGTGCTCTAAAATAAAATCAATTGTAACAATATTGATGGCCTCCCTCCTGTTTCAAGGATAATATAAATTGTCTATACAAATTGCTCTTATTCTTAATAATTTATATCCAAAGTATATATAATGATATTTTTTTTTTAAATTGCCATTTTTGACAGTCTGTCGATTTACCCTGCCATGTTATATAAACTAAAATAGATTTACTTCAATAAATAAATAATATACAATTTATTTTTAATTTGTAAAAAACAATAATATGTTGCTTTTTAAAAAGGGGCGGAAGAATATTAATCTATTTTAATGTAAATTCACTTATTATTTAAGTTGTATTAAGCCCCAATATATCTATTTATTTTGCGTGCATTTATTTTAAACTCGCCTATCGCGTAATATTTACGGGTTTGTTCGATTTTTGACAAAGATGCTTTCGTCACTCGAGGTCACAAACTTCTATTATTCATTGGGGGAACATCATAAACAAGCTTTATATTTTGAAAAGCTTTATCTCGGAAAGTGTTAGGTCTACAGAGTCCATTGTCAGATTGTAGCAAATTTAGTGTACTTTAAAAACGTTCTGAATAGGTTTCATAAAAAAAACTAGGCCTTAAGGGTTATAATCATCAAAATCCAAAATTTTCAAGTTTTTGTGGACTTTTGACAAAACTACTACGTTCGCCGCTCGAGGTCACAAACTTGGATTATTCATTAGACCAACAGCATATGCAAAAATCCCGGAACTACCGGATTTGATTACCGTACTTTCAAACGACAAGGTTACTGTATTAGAATGAAAATGGGAGATTTCTGATGGATATTTCAATAAAAATAGATGTCGTTGAGCCTAAAAAACAATCTAACACTATAAGGAATTCATAATTTTTGATTTAAATGCCTTTAATGCACTATGGTATACCTACAGTAACAATAGTACAACCGACAGCATGAACTGCAAGCAGATAATAATAATAATAATAGGGTTTAACCTCCGTTTCTCAGACATACATCTATAACAGAGGCCATCCATATCATTATATTTTAATATTATATTGTTAAACTACATCCGAATGCATACAATTAAATTTGTATGATGTGGGTCGAGACGGTTACTTCGTTCTCATCCAAGCGACGCAGTGTTAATAATTTACCGCCCCATTAATTATAATTGGTTGGACCGCTGACTGGATTCGAACTCGCAACCTCTCAGTCTAAGAAGTTAAACGGTTAAGGGCGATTGCGCCTTTACTCGTTCGGCCACTAAGCCGGTTCAGGCAGGAAAAATTTCTATGTACCTTACAAAAAAACCATAGATCAACTTCACGCTGCTATATGCAGTACTGCAGCCGAACATATTCAACTCCATGCTATAGTACCGAAGTAATTCACGACAGTAATTTACGACAGTTACGAGTATGTTGGGTTCTCAGGTAAACGTATCAAAAACTTACATTTAGTCAGTCTTCAATTAATGGCGTACAATTGTAGTTGCAATTGCCTATATGCAGTACGATGCGTTCTTATACTTCCAATCCACCCAAGAAATTGAATCATCAAAACATTCACCTATAATAACTAAAGCGTTTTTATGCCATGAACATAATATGAAATATATCAAGGTACACTAAGTTTAGTCCCAAGTATGTAAAAGTTAAAATGTTGATGCTACGAACAAAATTTTGGTATAGATATCCGTCCGTTTGTCGTCACGATCACTCAAAAACGAAATGACATATCAAGCTCAAATTTTTATAGTGTTTTCAAGACGTAAAAAGCAAGTTTGAGTTTGTAAATGAGCAAGATAAGTTAATTAGATCTTGGGTCCGTAGGGCCCACCTTGAAAAACGTTAGAGATTGAAAAAAAAAAAATTGTGAAAAATGTTTCATATAAAAAAAAAACACAGTTTTTGTTTGAAACAATTTTTCGTAAACATCACTGTTAACCCGTAAGGGCACAAATAAGGTTAGAACAAATATGGTTTGTATACATGTATTGTATTGTATCAAGTTTATATGTTTTGACTCATTTACTCAGTCAATTGTTTGTTTTCACTTTTTTAACAATTTTTTTTACATTTTAATTAAAAATTATACATATCACAATTTTTCATATAAACAAAAAATGGCGTACAAGGCAGAAAATTTTGTTAAATTATTATTACTAAAACTACATAAATGAGTCGTTTTAAAACCTGTGATGACTAATAAATGGTTTTAAAAAAGTTTGAAGGCTGTAATTGTTTATATAAAGTTAATCAATAAAACATTTTTTAACAATTTCTTTTCAAAAGATATCACCGACTGACCGACCGCCAATTGAAATCAATAAAAATAATGAAGAGGAATCAATAATATTATGTATTCTAATATTGAGCATCCGATGATCAAACGGATTTCATAACCTTTAATTACCTTAAAATTACTAGGTGCACAAAACTCGGTGGATGAGGTTTTTTTGATAAAAAAAGTATAAAATTACAGTTAATTTAATGATTGGATTTTTGGTCCGTATCTCAAAGACTATTACCGATTTTTGTACTTTTGTCAAAGTTACCTTATATACTGAGTTTTATCAAAATTGGAGATACAAAATAATTCTGGATTTTTTGCAATTTTTTTAAGGGTTACCCCCTTGTATAAATCGAGAAAATCGCAAAAAAAAATTTTGTTTTGGAATTTGATGAAAGTCAGTGGATGGGGTAATTTTCATCCAAAAAGTATAAAAATCTGGGTAATTTAATGATTGGGCCTATAGAAAGTTGCAATGTCAGCGAGTATCATGGGCAAAACTTCATTTCCAAAAAAAAAAAAAAAATTAAAATCCATAAAATTGTGAACAAAAGGGTGGATAAGTGAGGGCTATAACGTGATAGTCTAAAGGATAAATTGCCCAGCAAAGCGGGCGGATATCTGCTAGTATAATATAAGCGGTCAATAGCATATAAATGGCTACATATTTTAGTTTAACTTGTATCAAAGAATAAATAAATATAGAAAATAGCTAAAGGATATCGATTGAGAGAACAAAATTTAATCTTTCAAAATATAATAAAGATTTCTTTTACTAATAATGCTCAAAATCGTAGACTGTTGATGCTGTTATAAGACAGAAATAAAATTAAAGTAACATTTATGCATATTCTTATCTTCGGTAAAATGATAAGTAAATATAGCATAAAGGGTAAAACTTTCCGCTCTAAGAAAACCAAAGGAAAGTTATATCATTACTTTTTGTTTTTGTTTACTTTTAATCATGCATGCGATATTTATTTACATCATGGTATCTCGATTATAATTGATATTTTTAATAAGATACATACAGGCGTAAACTAAATATTGACAAATATCTTGTCTAATAATCTTAATTAAAAAGAATTGAATTTGTCAATATTTAGTTTACGCCTGTATGTATCATATTAAAAATAAAAACATCAATTATAATCGAGAGACCATGATGTAAATAAATATCGTATGCATGATTAAAAGTAAACAAAAAAGAAAAGTAATAATAATAAATAAGTGGATAAACAAAAGAAAAAAAATCAATGAGTTGAAAAAATAGCCTAATTGGTAGGGCGCTTGACATGAATCCAAGAAGTCCGGGGTCGAGTTCTGGTTTGAGTGTATTTTTTTTCAATTCTCTTTAATTAAGAAAGTTATATCATTTATGTAACATGTATTAAATAATCTTCTAAAAAATTTGTATAGTAGGTATTCATTAAGCAATATTAAATAAAAACATTAATGTTCAACGGGTTTTCGATTTTCTACAAAAAATAAAAAGTGATTATCAATCATCAATAAAGCAATCAGTTGTTGTTTCTTTTATAAAACATATCTTTCTTTTTATAAAGAGTATCATCTTTATACATAAAATTGTATGTAATTTATTTTGATTTAAATATAAAAATGTTATAAACTTCAACTGTTGACAGCTCTAATATTCATTTTGTTGTCTTTTATATTACTTTCAATATGTCTGTCTCTGTTTTACCATACATCCATCTTTTTCTGTAAATTAATCATTGAAAATAAAGATTGATTTATGTATATAATTTTTTTTTTTACGAATGATGTAAAAGTATATGGTAAGTGATTGAAGTAATAATTTATATACCTCGTTTTGTTAGCTAGCTGTATGATTAGTCGCTTGTATACTTGTCTTGAAATAAGTAAAGTAAATTACGTAATCACGAAATTCAATTATTTAAGCGTGAAACTTCTTGTATGCTTAGCTATTTCAAGAACGTTGATTTCTTCAAAACTGTGGCCACCTTTATAACTAATAATGTAAAGATGGCTTAGTAAGAACTATAGGATTTGCTTACACTTCCTTGTACACAATGGGAAGAAAGTATTATAATCGTAATTCAGTGAAAAATTTTCAAATTAAGAGCCCAATTCTCCAATCCATTTTGCTGGTTTTGACGCGAAGTACGCCTGTACTTGCGGTATGTATGTATGTATCTTCACATAAAACTGAAAAACGTTTAGCTTTAGAATGCCGAAACTTTATTTAGGATTGTAACATCTAATTCTATAACTTGCCTTGGGTTGTTACGTATGTAATGATATCGCAAATGCAACGTAAATGCAACTTAACGTTGCGTAAAATTTTTCCCTCTCATTGACGTAATGGTTCTACAACTGAATATCAATTCACAAGGACTTTCTTTCAGTCTGAATCAGAATGACAATCATTACTGTTGGAGGAGTTAGTTGTAAAGTTCTCTCAAACTTTTAAGCAAACAAAAAGGTTAGTTTCGTTAAATTTCCAAAACCGTCACTTCATCTATTCCACATACACATACAAATTGGCTATAACGACATTGAGGAAACTAACAATTTTGGTCATTATAACCGAAAGTCGCTATGAGTGTACACATATTGGTCATTATGACTACTAATCAATTGGCCGCTATAATCGATATACGAGCTCATAAGGTCCAAAAAAAAAATTAATAAAGCTAAAAATAAAGTTTATCAGGTTTAATAGTATTATGACGTGATTTTTCATTAAAGCCGATATGTGGGCTTAGAAGTATAATCAATATTCATCGCTATAGCCGCTATGTTGTTCAAGTATGTGTTTTACAGAGATTCGGTTGGGACCTTTCCATCGTTATATCCGATGTTGTTATAAAGGTTTTTGATTTTATTTACACCTTAAAAAAGTCACTGAACCTCATTTACTGATGCGATGACAACGCATAATTTTATCAATTCGAGAATAAGCAACTTCAGACCACTTATTTCTTATTTATTAAAGCTTATTATTAAATCTTCGAGAGCCCAAAGGGGTTTCTAGTGGAAGCGTTTGTTTCTGGCTGGAACTAAAAATGATTTTATTTTTAAAATAACATGCCTCTACATTTTAAATAAGTGATAGTCTGAACCACTGTATAAATTTTTTGATCTATAAAGTTTCTTTAGAAATAGTTTCAGTATTTTTTTGAAAACACAATCGTTAATTTCATGAATCAATATAATTATGTTCATAATATTAAAAAGAATATAAAAATACCAACAAACATGTAATATTATAGTAATCAATAAATAATTTTAATAAAATAGACAGTTTTTAAAATACAATAAGAGAAGCGTAATAGAAAAAGATTAATGATTCAAACAAAAACGTTAACTGTCTATATAGTATATTAGTGGAGCACATAACGGACCATCTATAAGGAAAAAATCACGGATTCAATTTCTTTGCATATTCACGTTCGAAAATCGAGTTTCTTTGAATGAATTTTCTTTTTGACTGTCAGATGTTATTTTTTACTAAATATTATGCTTAGGTTGTTCGAATAACTTCGCATCAAAAAGGTTAATGGTGATTTTTTAAAGCAAAATCTTTTCCGAACTGAAAACAGTTTATTTAAAATTATTTTGAACATCCTTTAACAAATTCCAGAAAAGAAAATACTGATTCCTTTACTTAAAAGAAGTCATTTTTAATATTTTAATCATTTATAAATATTTGTCCGCGTTGGTCCAACTTGAGAGATAGAATAATTTAATCTCGATTAAAGACTTCAATATTTTTGTATTGCTATTTAAATATTTTATGATGGACAAAGGGTTGTAGTTATTCATAAGTTTGAAACGAATATGAATACTCGATTCTAATTTAAGCACCTATTTCGAACGTTTAAAATGCAAACAAATTGAAAATAAATGTTTTCCCTGACGAATGCGTTATTATGTGCTTCACTATATTTCTCTCTCATTTTATTTTATATCTATCTATGTAAGTATAATAAATTATGTACAAACAAATAATAGAATAGAAGCAAACCATTTAAATATCAGTTCTTTTTATATTTTATTTGAAGGGTACTTGGGTAAGAACATGCGATGACATATCTATTTTAAATTAGGAATGACATTTTATAGTGCAAAGGTATCAGAATGCTTCGTCTAATACTTTTTCGGATTTTGTTTTCGGAAAATTTTCTTGGGCATACTCATACATGTACATAGGTATACAGAACTAACATGTGTACACTAATAAATGCAATTGCTTTTCAGGATTTTTCTAAATGTTCACAAATTTCTATATTTTTATACCCTGCATATATGAAATATATTTCAAAGTATACTAATTTTAATATAAAGTTTGTAATGCTTAGAAATATTGATGATACGAACAAAATTTTGGTATAGGTGTTCTTTAAATCACCTAATAATTTTATTTTTTTGTAGCGTGCTCAAGGAGAAAAAGTGAGTTTGGATTAGTATCATCCTAGAAACCGTAAGAGATAGACTGCTTTTGTTTTCAACATTTTTTCGTAAACATCTTTGCTTACTCGACAGGACGCAAATTAGGCTAAAGCATAAGTTTCCATTTTCGCCTGTTATGTGGTACTATGTTAAATCGTTTTATATTAGACAGAGTAATGGCCCTGGCGAAAACTTATAATTTAAAGGTGAAAGTTGTGGAAAAATTGTGCTATGTTTTCACCACGTGCTTTTGAGGTCCGTAGCTTTAGTATTGGAAAAGTGTAAACCACACAACAATTGTAATATTATAACAATATTACTTTTCGTCTGGTGTCAGTTAAACTAATAATTGCTTCGATATTAATTATTTGTTCATTGGCGGAAGTCGTTTGATGCATCAAATGATCTAAGATTTTTTTGTGGAATATATATATATATGGAAGTCACAATGTGATGTTTCGTCTTTATGCTGCGATTGACATATATGCACTATGTCGTGAATAGATATTATTCATATAACAAATGTGACGTTTAGATTTTGAATTTGTAAACACGTGTAAAACAGAATGCAATTCAAAGTGATGAATTTATGTGATGAATCTTTTCAAATGATTAAAGGTGATAAATATTATCAAGTGATGAATTTGGTGACAGCAATGAACTATCCGTCCCAAATATATATATATCGCACCAATCCGTACCGAAACAATCCTATTTCGAATCGCAACAGGTATTTATAATATATTTCGTAAAACTAGTACTCACCCGTACACAAGATGTATAATTTAGCTCGTTATCCTTATTCCATGTAGAGCTTCCAGATCTGCTACGATGTCGTTTATTTGCGGAAACTTATTAAATAATTTGATGAGAATCCTTTACGGCTGTAGCTGGATAGCAAGGATGATAGATAACGATGAAATTAAACACTTCAAATGCAGGTAAGAAACTTTTATTGAAAAAATGTGTCTGTTCTTTTGTCGTTTACAATTTATTTTCAGATTTTACAATTGGTATTTTACAGCAAAATGTGACTTAATAAATGATGATCAATTATAATAAATGACAAAATTATTCAGCGTTCGAGTCAAAAATATATTACGATCTGTTGTGTACCAAAATTTTCAAGAGAGTGATAATATAATATCTCAGCTTGGAGGTAAGTTACTCGCGCCAAAAGTTATTATGCTCAGTAAACAAAATATAATATTTTGTATTTAAATGTGTTATGTAATCAATTTGTTGGAGATCATTCGCTTTGACATGTTAGCGCGAGATTTAAATAAATTGATTTTTGTTTTAACTTTTTAATAAAATTGATCTTCAACAATTGACTACATAACACGTACCCCCCTCTTGTATTTTATAGCCGATGGTGAACTAACAATAAGTGGCTAGCCAGTGCGTGACGCTACTGAAGTTTTGGTCGATTCAATTTTTAAGTGTGTTCGACCGCTCGGGTGACCTGGAAAAAGGAGTGAAGGTGAAGGGCTCCTGGTGGAAAAGGGAATACCAATATTTTATATGGTCACTGGGTACGTTTGTGGTATTTCTTTATGAACATGACATGGCATTTCAAGCATCGTCCATTTGAAGTGTTTTTTAAAACAGCTGTATTTTTGGCTTTAAAATTTACAATTAAATACGGACCTAGGTATTTTACTGAGAACTTTTTGCTTGAAATGCCATGTACAGATACCTGTTTCTTTCTCAGCATCACCAGGTCATTAACTCTGAAACCGTGAGATTTTTTTCCGCGATCAAAGTATTTTCTCCTTGTTTTTAATGATGTATCCAAAAAACGTTTTACAACTTCTTCAGATGGCTTTTTTGTTAGTGGTAGAACATCATGAATTTCCCATAGATGGTCAAGAGGAAAAGTCAAGGTTCTACCGAAAAATATAGAAGCTGGTGTGGTGTTGGTAACAGGAGAAAATGAATTATTATAAGCGAAAGTTGCGAAACTCACAAATTCGTCCCAGGTGGAATGACCGGATGATGCTGATTGTAGAAGAGTGCTAACATTCGATATGAGGACCTTGTTCATAGCTTCGGATTTGTTTCCAGAGGGAGAATATGGCGATAAAAATCTGGCACGAATACCCCATTTATAGCAAAAATCCTTGTAAACTTTAGATCTAAAATAGCTTGCATTATCTGAAAACATCTGAAAGGGTGCTGAAAAGGTTAAGAAGGATGTTTCCAGTTTTGCGCAAATTGCAGCCGACGTGCAGGTTTTTAAAGGAAAGGTCTGCAAAAATCGGCTGAAGCTATCAACGGCTACTAACAGAAATCTGGACTTATCCTTGGTCATAGGTAGTGGACCAAGAATGTCAATATGCAGAGCCTGATAAACGTAGGATGGATTTTGTGCTTGCATAGTAGGTTTGGGTTTCGTGGAGATTTTGTGCCGTTGACAAGTGTCGCAGGACTTGACGTATGAAACAACGTCTTTGTACATATTCTCCCAAGAGAAACGTTTGGAGATGTTGCTATATGTTTTTACTACACCCTGGTGGGAGGACAAAAGACTATCGTGGAAATAATGTAAGATGTTTCCACGGATACATTCTGGGACGTAAATACGTCTTTTTTTCAATTTCCCAGTTTTGCGACACAGAAGTCCGCGATGAAGAGAAAAGTTTTGTACATCATCATCTCCGTTATTCAGTCGGAGCGTGATGTCTTTGCACTTCTCGTCAGAGAGTTGAGCTGTGCGGATGTTTGGAAAAATGTTAGTCATTTCATTTAAGAATAAGAGTTTGTCCTCTGGTGTAGCGTCCTCATATAGAAAGCTAGTTGGGTTTATGGAAGTTTGTTCCGTGTCTTCGTCAGAGTATAGCCTAGACAGGGCATCGGCGATGTTGTTAATAGAGCCATTAATGTGTTCTACGTCAAATTGGAAGTTTGCTAGAGTCAATTGCCAACGAGCTAATTTTCCTATATTTCTACAGTTCTTAAAGAGGTATGATAGGGCATTGTTATCTGTTTGTACAATGAATTTGGCATGTTGTAAATAATCTTGAAATTTGTTTATAGTTGAGATCAAACTTAGCGCTTCTTTTTCATAGATGTGGGTTTTGGCTTCTGCTGGTGATAATTTTCTGGATGTGTATGCGATTGGGTGGAGAACATCATCCACACGTTGGAGTAAAACTCCAGCTATACAATGATCACTAGCATCACATCTAACAATGAACGGTTTGGAGAAGTCGGGAAATTTTAAAATTGGTGCAGAGGTAAGTTTGTCTTTTAGATTATTAAAAGCTCGCAGATGTTCTTCTTTTATTTCAAACTTTGTATGTTTTTGTCGAAGTTTATTTAGTGGTAGGCAGATATCGGCATAGTTTTCGATGAATTTCATGAAGTATCCTGTCATGCCCAAGAAACTACGAAGTTGTTTAAGGTTTCTTGGAGGAGGAAGATCGTTTATGGCCTGAACTTTGGACATGTCGATTGATTGGCCGAATTCGTCGATGATTAAACCCAAGTATTTTAAGCGGGTCATGAAGAAACGACATTTTTCAGGTTTCGCAGTCAGACCGTGTAATTTCAACCTATCGAAAACTTCTTGGAGATGATCGAAGTGTTCTTCGATGGATTTTGAGTATATGAGAAGATCATCTGCGTATGGTATGCAAAATTTGTATTTAAGATCTCCGAAAATGTCCATCATAATTCTGTTTAGAGCTTGGGATGAGTTCGCTAGTCCTTGTGGAGCCTTTAAGTATCGATATTGGCCTTGTGGGGTGACGAAAGCTGTGATGTTTCTAGAGTTTTTGTCCAAGGCAATTTGATGATAGCTGGATACTAAGTCGAGACTCGAAAAAATTTTTGCACCATGTAACGAATTAAAGCAATCCTGTACTTGAGAGCTTGGATATGGGTCGAATAATATCTTTTTGTTAACCTCTCGATAGTCATGGACGATCCTGTAATTGCCATCGCGTTTTTTGACAAGAAATGTTGGGGATGCCCAACTGCTGGTGCACTTTTCGATGACATTTTGTTGAAGAAGATCGTCTATGATATTTTGAAGAATGGCTGCTTTTGGAGGAGCCATTGTGTATGGATGTTTATACGTAGGAGTTCTATCTTTTAGAAGGATTTTCATCGTATGGTTTGTAGCATGACCGATTTTATTGCATAGAACGTCTTTGTAGGATTGTTTTAATTCTTCAAGCTTTTCGAGCTCAGATTGACGGAGTTTGGCTGTATTTTCAAGAACTAGGTGGAGCTGATCGTTAAAGTTGAAAATGATGGGAATGTTTAAACTTCGACTAGGAATCGTAAAGTTACAAGTTTGAAAATTTAAATTAGCTTTAACTTTATGTAGAAAATGATTGCCTAAGATGATTGAACATGGTAAGTTTTTAACGATGAGGAACGGAACTTTCCATGTATAATTTTCAATTTTGATGATTAAATTGATAACTTTGTTAATGGTAATGTTGGTGTTGTTTGCTATTGTCAATTTTTTGAAGGTTTTGCTGATTTGGTGTTTTTTATGTTTCAGCTTTGGAACCAGATCCGAACGGATGATATTATACGATGATCCGGTGTCAATCATACATTGATATTTTTGCCCTAACACATCAATTTTAATGAAAGGTATTTTATTAGAATATTTAAACTCGTGGCTATTTGACAAGGAGGCAAATAATTTATGGCCTTTAGGTGGAGGTGCCTCGAGTTTATCAGTCGTTAGTTGTTGCTATGACTTGTTAGGAGTCTCGCGTTGAGTAGCTGCGAGTAAACGAGAGGTGCTTTCATCGGCACGTTTTGCGATATCGTACAATTGACGGAACGTAGCTGGAGGAGGAAAAATGGTTGATAACAAGGGTAAATATTTAGAATTTGCGCTGTCTAGGATATGTGTGACGATGCGTGTTTCGTCATTAAAGTTTAGTGCTTTGGCGGTATTCTCTAGATCGACAATATATTGTTTTAAGCTTTCGTTTACGGTTTGATATCTGAAAATTTTGGTCAAGATGACACGCGAAGTTTGTGTGGGAGATAGGAAATTATTTAACAGGTTAGCTTTGATTTCAATCCAATCATTTGATGATGTCGCTAGCCTGGATAACCACAACTGTAGTTCACCATCAGTTCTTGACACTAAGCCCCTTATAAGTTTGTTGATAGGCAAAATATTGAGATTTACAATTTTCTCAGTTTTAATTATAAATTCTAAAAACTGCATAGGATTATCACCATCTGTTTTTGGGATAGATTGACATAACTGAGACATATCTGGATGAAAATTAGGTCCTGAGAGATTTTGTATTTCACGATGTGTGTTTATTAATAATTGGTTTTGAATTGCCATCAGTTGCACCATGCTTTCACGCTGGCTCATTCGGCGATTTGGCGTATTGGTTTCACTCGTGAAATTGGGAGTGGGGATATTATTATTATTTGTGTTTGGTAAATTGGGATGATTTAGACTAGGATATAATTGACTGCGTGTAGGAATGGGGGGGATTGGAGGGAATTGGGGCATAGGTGGAGCTGTTGGATTCGAATGCCACGGCCTAATTGGAGATAGTCTACCGTCCGGGTGTATATTATATATTAAGTTTGCGTTAATTGGAGCACTTGGTACCTGTGTCACAACAGTTGGTGGTGTACAAGATGGTATGTAGTAAGTAAGATTTTTTTGTGGAATATATATATATATGGAAGTCACAATGTGATGTTTCGTCTTTATGCTGCGATTGACATATATGCACTATGTCGTGAATAGATATTATTCATATAACAAATGTGACGTTTAGATTTTGAATTTGTAAACACGTGTAAAACAGAATGCAATTCAAAGTGATGAATTTATGTGATGAATCTTTTCAAATGATTAAAGGTGATAAATATTATCAAGTGATGAATTTGGTGACAGCAATGAACTATCCGTCCCAAATATATATATATCGCACCAATCCGTACCGAAACAATCCTATTTCGAATCGCAACAGGTATTTATAATATATTTCGTAAAACTAGTACTCACCCGTACACAAGATGTATAATTTAGCTCGTTATCCTTATTCCATGTAGAGCTTCCAGATCTGCTACGATGTCGTTTATTTGCGGAAACTTATTAAATAATTTGATGAGAATCCTTTACGGCTGTAGCTGGATAGCAAGGATGATAGATAACGATGAAATTAAACACTTCAAATGCAGGTAAGAAACTTTTATTGAAAAAATGTGTCTGTTCTTTTGTCGTTTACAATTTATTTTCAGATTTTACAATTGGTATTTTACAGCAAAATGTGACTTAATAAATGATGATCAATTATAATAAATGACAAAATTATTCAGCGTTCGAGTCAAAAATATATTACGATCTGTTGTGTACCAAAATTTTCAAGAGAGTGATAATATAATATCTCAGCTTGGAGGTAAGTTACTCGCGCCAAAAGTTATTATGCTCAGTAAACAAAATATAATATTTTGTATTTAAATGTGTTATGTAATCAATTTGTTGGAGATCATTCGCTTTGACATGTTAGCGCGAGATTTAAATAAATTGATTTTTGTTTTAACTTTTTAATAAAATTGATCTTCAACAATTGACTACATAACACGCCAAAACTATAAAAGATAGAAGGTTGAAAATTTATAGCTAGCTTCAAATACTTATGCTGTTGTTTCTTATTTCATACTTAACCTGTTTGGTAATATGAAGGGGTGAAAGTTGAAAATTGTTCGAAATTTCAAGAGGGCTGTTAGAAGGTCACTATTTTTTTTTAAATAAAGATTTTTGTTATTTTAGACTTATCTAATTTATTAAAAAACCAAAAGGTCTGGTATACGACATTGTCTATACAGAGTATTTCATCAATTAACTTAGAGAGTCGTAAGTTTTTACTTATTCATCTGTATTTTCTGGACATTGCATGTTTTTTGCGAGTAATTTCTGACTTACTAACTCAGATTTTTGCAATGTTTAACTAGATAAATATTTTCTCTTTTTTTTCACATTGTTAACAAATATATTTTTCAAAAGTAAATTAATGGATTTTTCCTTTAATTTATGATTCAAAAGTAGATATTCTGGAGATTCAAAGCTTTAAATTGCTAATATCTCAGTTCAATGTCTGTGTGGCATAGCATGTTCTTCCCCTGTACCCTTCATTTGTGTGTGTAAAACATATGCTGGTGACTTCTAACTACTCTTGCTTTTGTAGTGTTTTGTGTTGTATATTGAACAGAAATAGATTTTAATATTCAATTTCATTTATTAAATAGTTTTCACTGTACTATGCATATACATATAATAGATAATAATAAATGATTGATCGATCATTTTAATGGTTTATTTATTAATAATAATTATTGTGTATGTATGCACTACTAACATATTGTAATATACAGGATGGGGCAAATAATTGTACCATTTTTAAAACCAAAAGTTATCTTTTTTTTAAATATTATTTTACCTTAAAATACACAAAAAAGGATTTAAAAAATTACATAAATTAAATTTTTAAGTCAATTGTAAATTGCGCAAATCAGATCTTATTATTAGACCCGGTAAAATCTATCATTGAGCATGAATAATTTTCTCATGGAAAATTTTTGTAAAATCCCATTTAAAAAAAACAGCCACAGCATAGGAAACAGTCACATATGCATCAGACTGTCGAGTTTGACGCAACATAAGAATCGTACCTTAAAACGCGTAAAATCGAAAAAAAAACGGATCCGTAATAACGGATAAATACCCCCCCCCATATCACACCATTCAAATAGGTATGCCGGACTTCGCCGGCTAAAAATCATTGGTCGGCCGGACTTTTTCTGAGTAAATATGATATTTCGCACAAAATTAATTAAGATTGATCAAAATCTAGTATGAAGGAAAAACTTTATGGGCATTTAATAATATTTAATTTATAGAAAATATTTTAGGCCAATTAAATACACACCGACAAAGCGCATCTTATTTGTCGTAACGTTAATTCGTATTAACTTTTATTTATTCAAAATTTTAGTTGGCTTAATCTTGGTGCTTTCAGGATTGGTGGCTCCTGGGCTTTAATATAGGCATCGAAATTATTTGTTTTAGAGCCATTAACATAAAAAATGCATCAATAAATAAAAATAAATTGTACAAGCTGCAACCAATTGTTATAAATGAAATTTCATAGCAAACAAATTTTTTAATAGGTCAGAAAATTGAAACAGCATTCAATGTTATTTACTACATGATTAGAGTTTTCGTGCAAAATCAGATCTCTATCTCATTTTAGTATAAAGCGCTATAAAGGAATTGAAAAATTTCCTCTGCCAGTTCCTCTTATACTTATATTAAAAGCTCTGATCGAATTAATTCAAATGGAGAATAATATTTGATCAAATTAGGTTAGAGACTTACTTAATAATAAGGCTTTTTAGATACAATAATTTTCATCTCAATATACTAAATAAACTGTAAATTATCAAATACAACCAATTTCCAATTTCGGATAGGAATTCTGAAATACAAAATAAGAGAAATGTTCTTTTTTTGTACGTAATAACAAATTGAACAGCATATTGGGTAAGTAGCATGAGCTCATATGAAAATATAAAAGAAAATAAAAGAAAATTATCGGTAGTTTATTTCTAGGAAAAATATTGTCTAACAGTCTCTAAGGGGCTGTAAGCGTTCGACTATACTATTTTCATATGTATAGTGAGTGTTGATAGAAAACTCCACTGAGTGTCACTTAAAATACGACCATTTTACCCCCAACTCTAACATTCATATCAAAATGGTGGTTCATTGTCGTCTTTGTATTATATGTATTCTATAATATAAAGATGGGAACTTTCTAGGGAACTATCAAGTCAAGTTATATAACCGAAGAAAAACCTCATACCATATTTTCTAAGAGAATTTTATCGCTAAAACAATTTTTCCTATACATTATTAAGTCTGTTCCACACATATTAGACAGAAGTTTATACATATTTCCTATTGAAGGAAGAGTTTTCTGAATCTGTAGTTGAACAATTCACCGAAAAACCATTTTCCTGACTTAAAACAATAATTTTTGCTCCATAATAGGCAATGATTTTCGTTATCTTCGAAATTCGAAAGCTACAATTACACAATATTATAAGATTTATTGGGGTTATTATACTTTCAGTTTTAGTGGATGGTTAACCTAAAAATTTACGAAAAAATTTAAGGATTACCTTACTACCTTACTACCTTAGCTGATAGTGTATAACCTTTACGCAAGTTGAATTGGCTGCGCCAAGCAGTCAAATCGCGATCCAAGAAACCATAGACAGAATTATAATGGCGAATGAAGATTGTAAAAAAATCGATCTCCATGATATAAGAAACAAAAAAATCGTAGAACATAATCTCTTTTATATCATTCACAACTCTTGTTTTCATGCCTATAAGTAGAAATTCCTTTTTTTTGTTTGTTATTTATTTATATGTTTTAAGATAATGCTTACGCCCTTTACCCCCGCTATTACAGAGCTATTTATGGTTTCTTGGAGTTAGGAATATAGCAGTAATAATCAAGCTTAAATCTATAAGAAAAATCAGCACGGATCCTTGGAATTAATCAAGACCATTAATAAAATTTAAATTAAAAATTCTTGGTAAGGGAAAGCTTTTATTGCACTATAAAGTAGAAAACAATTTCTATTAGTCACTCATGCACGACTATTTTTAAAAGCTAGAGGTTCTCCATTTAAAATAACAAGGATGATTATAGAAATTCATATCCTGCCTTCAAGCTTCAATCCAAATCCAAGAGCCTTAAGCTTTTAAAAATAGTCATGTATGAGTGACTGATGAGAAATAATTATTTTCTACTGTTTAGTACAATGAAATCTTTGAAAAGTCTTTTTCATTAAATTTTGTAATTACTAAACAATAAACTAAAAAAGGAATGTATATCAGATATGGTGAGAGTGGTGGGAAAATTTGGTTATGCTTCAAAATTGAGATGCAAGTAAACTGAGCTGCATACATTGCAAGTAAAATAAAATCTTGTAAAATGCAGTTAAATGTTACAAAGGTGGCATAAATGACCATGACTTACAACTGATGCTGCGTGTTTTTATGCCTAAACCCGTTTACAGTCAATTCTATTCGTATTTGTTATTGAACGGTTTTGACCGAATTCAACTTCTTCTAAGTTGCATATCATGTTTTTATTTATTTACTTATTATCAAGATCCTCGTTATTACAAATGATAACAGATCCAAAATACATGTTATTATGTGATAAACTATGTATGAAATTGACTTACTCTATGTACTACAATGTATAAGAAAAGAGCAAATAAAGAATTGAATTGAATTGAATTCTCCACCAAAATTCTTAATGTTGCTTCACACTGTAATTGACAATTTTATCAATACTATATGTGGAACAGGCATTATAATAAGTATAGTATCAGCTTTTTTGTTCATATAAAAATGATAATAATATTGTTGGGTAATATTTAACTTTATAAAAGGTTTGTGTTTCATATTCTAGGCGTTTTTCAAACTAGAGCTGAAACAATTGGCGCGATAAAGATAAAATACAATGAGATAGAGATGTAAATAATGTACCTACATGTATATATGTATAAAATATGTTTTTCTTTTAAAAAAATTTTCAATAATCATATTTATTCATATGAATTTTAATAATACTTTATACTGTTAGAGTGGGAATGGGTAAAATTGAAATGTGTTCCATGTAAATATTACATGGAATTGCCACAGATATTATTATAACCACATTCGATTTGATCAATTTAAGTGACTAATAGTTCAAGTCGTTAATAATGTATACCTGCATTATGCCGATTTTACACTGAACGGACAGTTGAGTTTATGTTTTCTTAAACCTGAAAAAACAAAATCAAAACTGTAATGGCCATTGCATATCTAGTCTTCAAAAAGTTTGTAAAAAGTTGCTGTTTTGTTTTATTCGACACGACTTCATGTTTTGTTTTTGTTTGTGTCTTTAGTGGAAAAACGCATAAGAAATGTTTGATACAGCAATCAATAAATATGGTAGTCATAAGCCGGCGTCAATATAAAAGGCAGTGGCAATAAGGATCTAGTAGCTCTATGGAGCTATTAGATCCTTAAAAAAGCGTTCTATTTTTTAAGCAGTTCATTAATACATATGAGATATTGAGTTAAGGATGTCAATACAGAGAATACTGAGATAAGGATGTCAATTGTCTGCGATACTATCCGTACTATACATTAATGATTTACCGGTAGAGAAGATAAACCCCCGCATAGGAAGTGACTGTGAGTAAATTAAAATCATGATGTGTGAAAATTATGTGAGTGTGATATCTAGAACAGTAGGGGGCATGAGAAGAAAATTGAACTGTGTGAATGAATGCTATGATTTGTTGAAACTAAGTGTGAATGTGGAGAAAACGAAAGTATTGGTGACAAGCAAAGGTAATAGGATAAGTAAAAAGGAAGAATGGTGATAAACAGACAGCTGGTGGAAACCGTTTAAGAATATAAATATTTGTGTGCGCATGTTTTGTGCACACTGATAATTTTCCGTTTGGCGTAATTAGTACAAGTATCAGAAATGGGAAAAATTGAAACAAATGCCTATGTTTTTTTAAGGGCTTTGAAATTGGATTGTTATACTTTTATGGATCGCACAGTTTACTGAACAGCTTTAAAAACGCTATTATAATAACGATTAAAGTATTATAGAAATAAACATTAAGTCTAGTCGCTACATTTTAAAGTAAAAAGTTAATTTTGTGTTCATAAAAAAAAAATATTAAAAGCTCTTGAGCAGCAGACTTCACTAAAAACTAAAAACATATTTCCTCCTCAATTAAGTTTCTTACTGTTAAAGCCATTTTATGGAAATAGAATTTTTGTCAATTTTCCAAGAACATGAAATGACAACAAACAAAACTTCTTAAGAATATGATTTTGTGGTATAAAATACGCAAAGCAAGAGAAATCTTCAAAAAGCACAGCCTTGGTAGTAATTGAACATACGTACTGTCTCTACCTCATTTTAGGTCCCCAGCTCAATTTGGAGGGGCTGTAAATATGTTCGCAGCTATAAAGGTCGGAAAAAAACTAGGTGTTTTCCCTAGATTTTGTTGGAATGAGCCCAGATTTTACAATACGATCTGCCAAGTAAATAGTAAACAATTCTACATGACGAAATTCAACTAATGGAAGTAAATGGATGCCATGTAATTAGCAAATCGTATTGTAAAATCGGTGACCCATTTCAAAAATATGGAGGGAAAACACTGCGCACATATGTAAAGATTCTCAAAATTGATCTGGGGACTTCAAATGAGGTATATATTTATTAGCAATTCAAAACTTTTTATTAATAATACATTAAAGTACTAAAAACAATGTCTTTATTGGTTAAATTCAATAATAATTGGGTTTTGGAAAAAACCAAAAAATTTAAAAAAAAATTGGGTTTTGGCACTTTCGACTTAAATTTGTCCAAAGAATACGCTTTTAAGCTATGCCTATCGAGTCACTATATATACATATTTATATTAATGTTCTTAGCGGATCCATTTAGTTTGTATTAATTTCAGTAGACATTAAAACATAAACCACATAAACTAATGTATGATACACACCACTTCGTTTATCTTCAATATAGAGTATAAGTCTATATTTGCATATTTGCGGGGTAAATATGACTAACAAAAGAAAGAATCAAAAGAACAAATAAATCTATTGATTTGAAATTGATCTGATATTACCTATATTTCTGGCTTGGCGTAAAGTCTATCATTATAGAGTGAGTCAACCAAAAAAAAAAAAAAAAAACAAAAACAAAACAAAAACAAAAAAACAAAAAAAAACTAAAAATAAAATTCTCATTGCTAAATACATAATTATTGTTATTGAGGAATTATGAACATGAAATATAAAACCGTTAAAGGTTTGTTTACACGTTTATACATATTTGATTGCGGGAATATGGATGTTGATTGCGGGTCGTGGAATGTTATGAAATGAATCCTAAGGCTAATCACTCTCAATGAATAAATCATAAAAAGTAAAGTGTCAAAGAGATACTCACAAGCAAAAATTATCATTTATGTCTACATGAGGAATAAATCTTCGTCAAAATACGAACAAACGGATATTGCAGTCAAGTTCTTTCGAATGAGATGTCTGGGTCGTTACAAATGGTACAATAGTAATTGCCGAAAGGGACAATTATTTTCTCTAATAAAATATTTTATTCGTTCAAATTCTAGCTAAAAATTAATTTCAACGAATCTTAAACTGTCCAAACGCACGTCTGAAATGAAAACAAGAGTTTCTAAAAAATTATGAGTGCACATGGCAAATTAAGCTCTTGACTTCTGTTTACATAACACGGCCTTGTTTCAACGAGTCATCCATTCATTTCTGACAGTAGCGGTTAGATGAAAGTTTTGTAAATATAGCACAATAGAATATTTAATATTTATACAAAAGCTCTTCCAAAGTTAAAAATTCATGATTTTGTAAGCTGCGTTTTTAACTACTTGGCCATTACGCAGTAGTACAACATTCATATTTAAATTTAACAATTTTCGTCAAAGTAAGTGTTTTGTCATTTTTTTTATATGCAATCTGGCGGTCAGTCAGCAGGCAGATGATAATCTCGCGAAAACAATTCACCCGTTATATTTAATAAAAAAAGCCTTTTTTCAATATAGAATACGGCTGCTACTTTTTGGAAAGGTGATGTATTGAAAACTCCTCTCCAAGGCAGACTGAATGGTACGATAATCTTAACTACAAAATTTCTACATTACACGGCTTATAATTTTTGATTTATGCGAAGTATCGAATTACAGAAAGTTCAAAATAGAAGTGAATAACTTCGGGTTTTTGAGGGAGATTCGTTCCTACCTACATACCAAAACGCTGAAAACAATAAAAATTGATTTGGTGGTCTAAAAAAACATATTTCTGTTAAAACTCTCGCGATTTTAATAATTCTTTTACTCAGTGCAAGGACAAAAAACATTCATAACAAGTGAAAACAAACAATTGACCGAGTTAATTGTTGAAATACCACGCATAAACAGTGTTGATTACTCTATCACATTACACATACATACATGTCCCACATACATAACTAATATAAATGATATTCCCATATAATACATACTATGCAATTTACGCCTAATTTCCACAATCACGGGTAAACAGTGATGTTTATGAAAAAATGTTTCAAACAAAAGTTGTTTATTCTTTTATAACATTTTTTATATTTAAACTTTTGTTCTATCTCTTTTTGGTTTACAAGACCCAATTGACCTATGTTGCTCATTTACGAACTTGACCTTACTTTATACGTTCTGAATACGCTGTAAAAATTTCATCTTGATATCTCTTTTCGTTTTTGAGTTATCGTGTTGGCAGTGAGACGGCAAACGGACAGACAACCGGAAATGGACTAGTATAGGTGACTATACCAAAATTTTTTTCCTAGCATCAATATTTTTAAGCGTTACAAACTTGGGACTAAACTTAGTATACCTTGCATATTACATATATGCATGGTATAATAAGGAACGTTTTACAAAAATATGTTAGGCAGAAGGTTTACTTAAGGCCTCTGTAGCTATAGGAATGAACGATAGACTATAGTCTATCGTTCATTCCTGACGTTTATGCAAATTAGAAGTGAAAGCGCACCTTTATATGCGAGGAACAAATAAAAAATATTTCAACATCACACAATCAATGACTGCTTGCTTGTTTGACTGACGTATAATTCAGAATCAATATAAAATGTTGTTAATAACCTTTCTTTTTTTTTTGTTAATATATTTATGGAACGTATCAATTTTTATAATTATATGGTATTTTTGTTACCGTGTAGTATCAAATTATTATAATTTATATTTTCGGTTGAAATATCCCATAATGGAGGAGATAAAAAAAAAACAACAAGGTATATAAATTATTTTTAATCACTCGTATACTGATCATCATTTATATCTGAACACTATTATACATAGGAAAATACTCGTTATTATTGGGATGCATTTAGGTCAGGTTTTTAACTAAACTGTAGCCATCGCTGAACACAAATATCAGTTTTCACAAGAATTAGAGCTGATTTGCTAAGATTTTTCGTATTTGCTACGATTTTACTGGCTCTGCCATATCATTAAATAAATTTTATGATAGGGTTTCGCGTTCAATGAAAGATACTTCGCTGAACTTGGACCGTTTCCAAATTTCCCAACAATTTTGAATAAACCTATCGGAAAGATTAATTTTCCTCAAACAATTTTTACATCTTTCGGAATAGCGAAATTTAAAATTGATATAACGACAAAAGATGAAGGAGAAATTATTTTATAATCAATCTGTCAGGCTACATTATCCAATTCAATTTACAATAATCACCAGATATATGAACAGAACCGTAAGGTTTTTTTGTCATATATAAAGGTGATATCCATTTTTTTAAATTCAATTCCCCACAATTTTCCAAATCCGAAAGTTTTGAGAAATATTATAGCAGCAATGAGCTCGTCGTGTCGGAACTATCGGAACCGAACTCATGACAATACAAAGTCGAAAAGTATATTTCTAGTGAAAACATGAGTTCTTGAGGTCTATTGTTTGTATAACTTGGAAAAAGATCAGTCGTAAATGCATGTTGAAACGGAATCGTTTAAAGTAATAAATTTTTCGGAAAATTTAGTTCAAGAATTCGTTGAGTTACATCACCGACGATAAACTCAAACTCGAACACTTGTTATTTACTAAATTCGAGATGAACGTATTTTTGATATACCAAAAGTTTTAAATTTTGTATTGTGGGCTGCAAGCTAAATAATTTTGTAGGTATAATCGATTTAACAAAGTTGCGTAGAACTACGCAAATCAAAGATCCAGAATCGATAATGTATTTCCGGGAACTTACATTATCGATTAAGTAGATAATTTAGAAAAATTATTGAATCAGTTACTCAATACTCGATTTGTAATTTTTAGATTTTAATTTTTCGCGAATTATGATGGAAAGAATGACACTCATTAACAAGATGCATACCACTCAGTGCCATCATCATTGTAAGAGTGACGAGTAGAATTTGAATTTGCTTGTCAAACTCGCGCATGTCAAACTCACGCATAACTTTATGAGTTTTTTTTTATTCAGAAACTAGGGACGTCATAGTAACGTAAAAGGATTCCGGACAGTTAAAATCGTTTTGGTTTAATGATAGGAGTTCTTGTTGTTCCATGAATCTAAGTGATCTTGTATAGGATCAATTAGAAATAAGAATCACCGGGTCATTACAAAATCAATATTTATTACCTATAATCCACAAACACAATAGAATTTTACTGTGATCTTTTACCTCTATATTAGAAGAAATGTAAAGAAAATGTTTTCAACAAAATAGCCGATGTTGAGTTTTCGATATCAGCGTTATGTGCTGCTTTATAGTACGTAAATGCCACCAGCTACAGTCTAGTACCCTACAAATGGCGTTTGTGAGCTAGTTAACCCTGGAGTTTAAATTTTGAAATCGTTTTTTGTAATTTAAATTTTAGCGAAATATGCGAATACGATTCCAATGTTACCTAGTAAACTTTTTAAGAACCTTACTATACACAGTATATTAACACACAAATACTTATCACTAACAATCCACTTTGTTTTAACGACTAAATAAAATAATGATACGTTTAAAACTTGGGTAATTACGTTAAAAGAAAAAAAAAGAATTATTAACTTTTGATGGAAAGCCAAATTGGTAGAATCATATGCCGGCATTCATTGCACAGAGTCAAGTCGGTCGGTATGCAAGATATAACCGCACTTGTTAATAATATAATGTATTAAAAATTACATAGGTAAAGATATCTTTTATGAAATAAATTTTTTTTTTCGAATACTAATAACTGTGATTTCTGTCATACTGAATTATTTTTTGTATTATATCTGCCATGTATACAAGTTACAAGTAGGTTGGTACACAAAGAATATAAAATTTAATTGAAACTTATAAAATATAATATTATTATTATCATAATAATATGTATTGTGTATACACGAGTACTAAAAATATTATTGTACATATTTTTCTGCCTTTTTAACTAAAGATGTCATTTCATGATGTAAAGATAGTAGAAATAGTAGTCACGGAAATACCGGGCTTTAAAATTTCTTATACAGTGCAATAATATGATGCCAAGTCCAAGTCACACAAGCTAAAAACATACACACCATTAAATATGAAAATAATGTAATATTCGATTTGATGAAAAATGTGTTATTTTTTTCAATCCTTGCGGGCATTCGCTTAACCAACACAGTGTTGCGCTACGAATTTTTTTATAGTATTTCACAACTTAAACAAATATATTTCCAAAATAAATTAATGAACTTTTTTTTCATTTATGATTAAAAGTACATTTTCAGTAGGTTATAACCTTGAATTATAAATATGCCATTTCAATGTTTGGGTGATTTAGCAAATTCTTTTTTTGTACCTTTTATACATGCATAGTGTCCCAGAAGTAATAGGCTCCCTTGTTGCATCAGGTAGAAAATAAAGTTCTAAGACGAAAAGTCTTGTTCCATTTTTTTATTCGATGCACGGATAAGATGATGAAGAAGCGCGCTACAGGAGCAAGATAGTGGAGGAGGAAGCAAAATAGAAAGACACTGCAAGAGCTTCACCGTTACACTGGCTTGTACATATGCATACGTTTGTAAGTGTGTGAATGCGTAGAAAGGCCCAAGTATCATTGGATAAAAAAATGGAAGAGGACTTTTTGTCCTAGAATTTTAACAAGCAACAAGAGCGTCCGTTACTTCTGGGACACACTTCATAGTAGTTGCTCAAAGTATTTTATCCCTTTTCCTGGTATTAGAATCTACAGGATAGAGAAAATCTATCAAATTAATTAGGTTTTTCTTTAAAAATGTTACAACATAATAAATAATGACAAATAGTCTGAATTTATATTTCCTTAGTGCTTATCAGCTATGAGGATAGCGAACCGAGAAAAATTATAATAAAAAATTAATAAAGTTTCAATTAAAATAACTTTTGTCTTAAAAACAGTTTTCTTTGTGTACAAATCAAAGTTGATAGTTTTATTAATCAAGTTGAATAAACGAGTGAAAAAACGGATTAGTAATTTGAAAATATTTGTGCATGGTGATATGTAAAATCTGTAGCAAGAAGTAAAATTTTTGAAATAAATTATACTCTTAGCGTGATTTTTTGTTTTCAAGATGGGAATGTCTTTGTAAACGATGAGCGTACAAAATTTTTAAAAACTTTATATCAACTGTTTTAAATAAACAAAAACACATATAAATCTTTGATCGCATCTTCCTCGGTTCCTGTAAAAAATACCATGCAATTAAAGATTTTTTGGGAAGAAAAAAATTTGTATGTTGGGTTGATGTTAGGGATGTGCGTTTTCTTTTATCGAATCAAGGTGTTTTTACTAAAAGCAAAAAACACTGTACACATTATATGTCTAATATAATACGATAAGTTATCATATCATATGTTTGGTATAATAAGATAAGTTATAATATAATATTTTTAGTAAAATAGTGTAGCAGTGAATAAAGCAAATTATTGTACAGCTAAGGTGGGTGAGTAGGCATTCATTCGTTACAACGATGATATATACACCTCATCATTTGATTGTAAAAGATGACGAAGCCAATTATGTATTGAAATTTATTATTTCTTACATTTTTCATTTTACTTTCGTAAGCATGTGACGACTGGGGTATTTGTTGGTATAGTGAAGATTTCCGGGCTCAAAATTGCGGACATAATTATTAATATCCGCATAGTTTATTATTATTTATTATTCAAAAATCTCGAAAAATTTTTAAGTTTTTAGCTGTTGTAACTTGATAAAAAACGATTTGGATTAACTGTTTGTCTATTTACTTACTTGTGACATCACAAAAAGGTAGTGCATAGTACAGTCGACAGGTAATTTGAGATAGAAAAAGGTCGGAAGTCAATGAAACCTTGTCATGTTGTTCAGAGATGGTTAATTAACATTTTCTCAAGTTTTAGACCTCGAGGACTCTGTTCGAAAAGAGGAGGGGGTACATTTTGCAAAATTTGTGAAAAATTTTTGACCTTCTTCCAGTTTTCCCTTATTCCTATGGCAAAAGCATTCCCATACTTTTTGGTAGATCGTTTTTCCTACAATTTTAATTCTTTAAAAATATTTTTATGGCAATTCGTTACAAAAAATGACAAAAATGCAAAATTTCACCTTATATTTTTTCTGGTAGCCTTTGTACCGATGTCGATGTCAATGTATCTTTCGTTAAAATTTGAAAATGTGCTAGAATAGATGACAAGAACTGAAATCAAAATTAAAATCGATCGATAAACGTAAAAGATGTAAGCATTCAAATAATTTTTTCTATCTTATTCTTGCAAAACAACTATAGATATGTCGTCTTCATGTGCAATTGCAGGTTATGACGTCACCGAGTATTATTTTCTTTTCTTTTTATTTGTACATTTAAGTTCTTCATATTTTCTTAGTTATAGATGTTATGAGGCTATCAAATAAATGAATAGCCTCAAAAATATTGAATTTGGGAAAGTTTTACGATAGGTTATCTATCTTATAGAAATTATTAAACTCATTGAAGACTGAAATAAAACATATTTATACGAAAGTAATACGAGTATTTATGAATATTGTTTTATGCACCTTTAAATCGATAAATAAATATATATTACGATTATATTTTGCTTATTTGATAATTATAGTCGATATGTTTTAATAATTTTCACAATGTCAATTGTTCTTTATTTCAGTTTACTAACATCGCCGTAATACGAATTTTGCTTGTGGATGTATAATCAATTCACTATAATATTCAACTTCATAAATACTTGGAGGATAAGTTGTTGTCAATTTTATTTTCTAAAAGTTTGCTTATTATAAAAATTTCAATTTCACTAGTTGTATATAACGAGAAAACCTTAAAATTATAAACGGTAATGAACGATGACCTCTTTATCTCTAATGAACGATCCATCAGATTCAAAAACTGTAAAGAAGCTCTTTTAACCTCTATATAACACTCTGTTCTTTTAATGCGATGATACGAAGTAAAGTGGATAGAAGCAATGCAGGAGAAAAAGTGAAACAATTTCTTACAGAAACAGGCTAAAAATAAACCTTTAGAGCTCATATGTCACTGAACCAAAAGTCAACCTCTTTTTATTCGAATCGGGGCAGAGAGTAAATCAGTGTGAACCTAAATGATACGATAATATTGTTGGGATTATTGACATATATTTTGTGAGAGCGAAATCGGAAGTTTTAATCTAACACTTTGGCTGGGTTAGACGAAGCACCACTCGATGTCACCGCTAATCAGAGTTAAATCAATTGAAATTTAACTAGCTCTAGGCGCTAACATCGATTTGTATTGAATTTTCCCATTTATTTCCCCTTCTCGGTATGAATACACTCAGTGATGAGATCAGCTAATCCACATATTGACGGTAAAATAAAATGTACTTGTCTAGGTTCTCTAATTGCATAAATTTTTAATTAAAAAACTGATGAAATGAACTTTTTGTTGATCAAATAATGCCAATCTATAATACTTAACTTTCTGATAAAAAGTTATTGTTGTCACAGTGAAAAAGAATTAAGAAATTTTATGAATTATAATGAATCAATCATAAATGAAGTTATAGAAAATCTTTGTATACCCTGTATATATATGTAATATCATCTAATTTAATTGGTCCATTTTCGGTCCGCCCGTCCTTCAACACGATAACTCAAAAAAGAAGAATTATATCAAGCTGAAATTTGCATAGCGTAAAAAGTGAGTTTGTGTTCGTAAATAAACAACATAGGTCAACTAGATCTTGGATCCGTAGGACCCATCTTGTAAAACGTTAGAGATAGAACAAAAGTTTAAATATGTATCTCGCTCGTCTTGGCTTCGTCCGAGATAGAATGTTGACTAACCTCGTCTCGGCCGAGCTAAATTTTTGCTTACTCTGACTTATTTTGCATGAATGTACATAATATAATTTTAATACGGTTAAAATTCTGTGTTAAAAAAGAAATTTCTTTAAAATTCGGAAGATTGTCTAAAAAAATATTATGAAAAGTTGAAATCTCGTTTTCAGAACTCTATAATAGGTTTTTCAAAATGCTTACATGATCCTCAATGCAAAATCCATGTACAAGTTACTGTTAAGTATAAAGGGCATTAAATTTTTTTCATTTTTTAATTATATATGTATAGTATTATAGTATTATAATATGTATGTAATGTTATAAAAAAAATTAGCAAAATTTCGCCTCGGCTTAGGCGAGGTTTTTGAGACAGTTCGCCTCGACTCAACTCGGTTTTTTGAGCAATATACCTCGCCTCGATTAGTAACGAGGATTAAAATTTTAAACCCCGCTTCGTAGCTTTGGTTAAACACTAAAAAAGTATTCCTTATAAAAAGTTAAATAACTTTTTTATAAAATATTCATCACTGTTTTTCCGTGAGGGTGCAAATTAGGACAAGGCCTAGGTGTTCATTTTCTCTAAAGCTGTAAGAGGTAGCCAATTCATTATTTGCAGGTAGCTTCAAATAGTTGTCTGAAAGAATCTTGAAAAACGAAAACAAATTCTAGAAAATACGAAATTGCGAAAATGTTCGAATTTTTCGAAAACCAAATAAATGGCGCTCAATTGATCGCCATAATCGTGTTGACTTTTTAAATTTTTTTAATTAAAAAAAATTATGCAATCACTGACATTTAATGCTTTCTATACAAAGTAATGCTAAAATTTACTGAATTATAAAGTTATTGGTCTGTCCCTCAATGACCATGTGCACCACGGCTTGTCTTTTCCTACTGTATAGGCATACATAAAGTCTATATTATTATTATCCACGTCATATAAAATATGCAATTATTTAGTCATAAAATTGTTTAAAAAACTGAAATGTAATTAAAGTCCATTTAAACATGTTATTACATATCTTTTATGTTCTTGGCTATAGAAAGAATATCAGAGTAAGCAACAAGCAATTCAATAACCTTTTTATTACATAGCTTTTATGGGCTACATTATTTAAAAAATGTAATTTTATGAGCTCACCTGTAATCATCCTGTGATTATCCCAAAAATTATTTTTTATTTTATTTCTTTTTATTATTATTTTATTAGTTTTGCCTATATATCGACAAATTATCACGAAACCAGATCGCTTAGACTTTAATTTCCCTAAGCCTTAGAGAATTCAATTTATATTGATATCATCGACAGGTCATTAGAAAGGTTGTACTTTCAACTTTTTTAACCCAAATTTCGGTTGTTTTATGATGAAAGATGAGAAAAATACCTTAATTTGTATAACGTTTCAAAACTAAAGTATACGGGAACCAAAGTTTTGTTGCAAAAATGCAACAAAATAATCATCTTAAGAGCTTGTTAATTTGTAAATCTTTAAAGCAACCGCTTAAGGTTTTTTAATTGAATTATTGACAGCCGAATTCAACCCTTTTAATCTATGTGAAATAATAAATGCACCAAAATCTGCATCACCTCATTAGAAAATTTAAAACAACTTTACTGAATACATTTAATTCGGTTTTGTAAAACACATTGTTTCTCTTTTATTTTCTTTTTCAATTTTTTTGAGTAAAAGAGATACAACACAATATGTTTTACAATAATATGTAAGTTTTATATTTTTTGTAAAACCAAACAAAAAATTTGTAATTTAATAGCGAAATTGACATTTAAAGTATCCTTTGTGCAGGTTTTTTAAAAAATTCATTGCTCATAAATTTTTTTACTAAATATATTATTTAATTAATTAACTTATGGGTCACTCCAATAATAGGCACTCATTGATTTTTAATCTAGCTGCATATAAATTTCGGGTTAGTTTATTTTTGCAATTTTTTTCATTCTTTACTTATTGTTAGTCCTTAAAAGGGGCCAAACGCTTTAAATGTGTGTTATGTATATGGATTAAATTACATCATTTATATCTTAATCCATACTGTTTACAGATTTAACGCTTTCTTTAAAATACAAGCACATTTCAGACTTATTACACAGCGATAAAAAAAGAAATCAATGAACGTACTGGTATATTTTAATCTTACTTCATTCGTTTTATCGTAGTTCCCAGTAAAATATATAGAGAAAATAAGGAAAAAAGGCCCCAGTAGGAAAGCGCACCCAAAACTGTTCGGTGTTTTGTATGTAATGAATTCTCATAGTCATGTAACCGATTCAGACTCCCCGGATTTTCTTAATAATTCATTGGTTTTTATTTAGCAGGTTTATGTTGCACTAATGTGGTCCATTTTAATTTCATATCGAAGTTAAAATGGACCAAAATGAAGCTGTTGAGAACCATTCAATATCTAGATAATCTTAATAATGTAATATGATTCTTTACACTTATAACGTCCTTCTTAAGGACTTTAAAAGTGTTGATATTTCTTTGCAAATTCCCATCCTTTCCACTATTTTATTTTAAATAACCAGTTATATTTATTTTTGATTCCAAACCTTATAACTCCATGTCCCAATAAACATAAAAAGACGGTTCACATCTTTTTTTGTTTATTTTATTTTTTATAAATAATACGTCTCGAGTCATCAATTAAATATAAAAAAATTGTTTTTAAGTCGTAAATTAAAATTTTCTAAATACATAAATAAAAATGATAACCTAACTTCTGGTATTTAAACATACTAAACATACTCAAAGTTGGAAATTAAAAATTCGCAAATTGTGACCGTAATAAAATTCGCTGACCCAAAATATTTTTGATTAATAATTGACGCGTTAGTTCTGATGATTACAAAATTTTTTGTGGTTCGGATATTGGCAGATTTAGTCTAAGAGAAGATTGATGAAAAAGATGCTGATATGTATAAGAATCATATTTTAGATAAGACGATAACATTCTTTTCCTATTGCAGCTTTCTCAGGAAAACCTTTTGCGACATATTTACACACAGTATCATTTTGAAGCTTTTAATATTCATCGAATTTATTTTCTTCAAGAAAATGTTTCAGAATTAATTAAAAGTCAACTCGTATTCATAGTCGATGGGAAATAAAGAATTATACTGGATGGTTTTTCAATAAAAATTTTTTAAATCCAAATACTTTTTGCAGAAATTTCCGAGTTAAATAATTTACGAGCAGAGCTTCTGTATTTTTTTAAACACTATCTTTGCAAATAATTACTACTACTAGCATAAACAAATTTTCCTATAAGTGCAAGTAGCGTTTTGCTTTCAATATCTCACCATTTTACTCGATTTTCAAAATGATTTAGGAAAAGGTGTTAGATTTTATAGTGAACTACTTTCTTATATAAAGTGCTCCTGCATCTCTTATCTGCCATGAAGATTAGTTCCTTAGGAGCTTTGTAGGTCGAAAATTTAAAACTAATTAAACTATAAAAATATTGGCGCTGCGTTTTGTATTAAATTATTTCTCAAGGCCTACGAGTGATCAAATATGTGAAATTATGAAAAAAACATGCAAATTTCTGTTCATTGGTCAGTTGTAAACCGTATGCTCACCTATTTTCCTTGCTGCTAGTGTAAAATTTAGAAATTGATGCATTTCTCGAAAACGATGGACACGCAATGTCTGCTCATATTTTCCACCAATTACAACCGTATCGGTTTGTCGTAGACTCGATAAAATAAAAACTATACTGGGAAATTCTTTGAAACTTTTATTTTACTATTTAAGGAAGATACAATTTTCCATTAGAACCCCCGAACCAAAAAAAAAGATGTTATAAGTTTGACCGCTATGTGTGTGTGTCTGCCTGTGACATCGTAGTGCCTATACGGATAAACCGATTTTGATTTTTTTGATTTCGTTTGAAAGGTAATTTAATGGAGAGTGTTCTTAGATACGTTTCAAGTGCAAGCTTAGGGTTCCGTACCCGAAATATTTGTCGAGGGTTGACTGTCTTTTACACAGCACACTCATATAGTTTAACTTTTCTAAATATGTTTTTTCCAAGGAACCGATGTTAAATTTTCCCATTTCACATCCACAGATGATTCCAGACTGAATTTCATTGTCTTCCAGAAAATATCACTTCAGAGATACTTTTTTTAACACACTCTTCCATAGCAGCCCACGATACTAGACTCGCTACAATATTACAGGGCTTTTCAATTAGATAAATTTTAATAAAAAAGAAACCTATCAACTTAAACTGTGCTTTATTCTAAAGTTTAGAAAGCTTATGGAAGTTCCGGGAATGTCAGTTATATTAGGTATGAATGTGTGACATGTATATGTGTAATGTGATAAAGTAATCAACACTGTCTATGCATGGTATTTCAACAATTAACTCAGTAAATTGTTTGTTTTCACTTTTTTTAATTCAACTTTTAAAAAAAATCTTATTGAAAGACCCTGCAGTTTGTACATACCCTACAGTATTTGCGTCTTAAGCGAGATAACCATCGAGTAAAATCTGTCAGTTCATAAATATTTCTGAAAATTTTATATTTTTCATAAATTAAATCATTCGTTGTGATCGTCTGTACTAATTCATATGGAACGTTGTTGTGAATAGGTTATCAAAATATTTTGTATTATCTTAATAGCTGTGTTGTTTCAATCAGAGTTTTTTTTCAAAGTTAATAAATTATTCAATTAATTATTAATATCGCAACATGTTTGTTTTTTACAAATAATATGAAAGTATATCGATACAATTCATTAAATACTTTTTGGTAGAAAAAGTTTCAATTAGTTATAGGATCATAAATTGTTTCATGCGCGACTTAACGATATAGTTTTATAGGTTATGAAAAAAACGAATACACTTTTGGTAACGTCTTTTTCTTCAACAACTACCCATAACTACCCATGTAATAAATAATATCCATATGAGAAAGAAAAACTGAGCCAATATTGGTTCAAGTCCTAGAGGTTGTTGAGCATCGGGTTCAGCTTTGAAACCAAAACTGACCCAATCTCATATCAACATCAAGTGATAACATCCTTTTAATATTGGGTGCCAGATTTTGCCTTTGTGCCAGTAAAAATGAAATAAATTATGCGTTTTTTCTGGTATCATGATTTTTTTTTACTTAGATTTTAATTGTGAATTGTTATGTTAGTATAGATCCAATATCTATACTAACATAATTACACAAAATATTAATACATATAAATTTGGCTAAGAAACAAACTTAGCCAAATCTAGGTCGAGCCAAAATTATCTTTTGCCAACCTGGAAGCCCGTTTGGCAAACCATGCCTTGATTTATTGACCTTGTAAAAGATTCGGATAAGGGCTGACAAACTAAGCCTCAATTTATAAGCAGTGCAGTAGGTGACATAATATGTTTCAAACTTTAGACTAAGCTTATAACACCATATGTATATTATACTCGCGTCTCGTTCTCGATGATTGGCTACTTGTAGTACTGTTTATGTACAAAGGTAACTACACACACAGAGAGATTTAAATTGAAAACATTCCGCGCATTTATGAATTCCGTGCATCTTTTTCAACAAGATTCCTGGTGGGTCATTTCATCCGAATAATTTTAGCATGGGCTTGTAGTGACTATAAATTGTGACTAAATTGCATTATAAAAATCCGCAATTCAAACTAAGGGCTACATAAATTGGAACTTTCAAATAACGATACAAGTGCATATCAATTTCAAAACTTTATACTCTTTAGTGTCCACTTAAAATAACACAATTACTATCGAAATAGCATTAAAACTTCCTTCATATTATTCTGTACAAAGTAAAAAAAAAGCAATTTTTTTGTTTAACTACCCCTTTGAGACTCAGAAAATGATTGTACAATGGTTCAATTTTATAAAGTAGTGATTTCCGTTACAGTAAAAATGTGTTAAAATATTATTGCAATTCAATAATGATTGGTCACAAACCAGCAAAAACAACACTGTAAAGGAAAGTAGTTATGTTGTAAGGAAATGTTAAAATAACTTTACACGTTTAAACAGGCGTAAGGGGACAAGTGGTGAGAGAATAAGAATGAATCAAACATATGTATAGTTATTTGTTGTAACCATACACACAGACATCATGTACTTATCGAATATGACCATTGGGATTATCAACGACTTTCGGATATCGAAAACCATTGTTATTTTCTTTTTTAGATGAGTTTTTATTTTTTTTACTGTATATTTTCTCAAAACATGTTTACAAATTTATATATAAGCATTATTATTACAATTCACTTTTTTACATTGTGTAGCAACAAAGTGGTTTATAAAATATGTTCTTTTTATAATGTGTAATAAAGTGGTTCGTAAAAAAAAGTTCCATTAAAGCTAATGTAATTTAAGAATTTGTAATTCTACAAAATTATGCCTAGCATAGATATTTACAACGTATTAGCACCATTTTAGCAACGTATTAGCACTATATGTTAATTTCCAATTCATACATGCTACCTATGCCCACTAACTGAAATCTGCGAAACTTTTCTTTTCCTTCGCTTTCAATATTAGCAATAGGCAATATTACAAGGTACTAGTTAAAACTGCTGACCCAATTAGAAGAAAGAGAAATGACATCCTATTTCATCTCTCATTGACCACCTCATGCTAACGATATAATTATTGGTTAGGATTTTGAGAGGTTTTAAATTATGTATATCTTAAATGACTTTTTTAAATCGTCCAAATTCATTAATTGCAAAATTTTATTACTTAGAAAATGTGCCTAGTTTACTTAAAACCAAAAAAAAAAAAATGGAAATTACATAAAAGTCAATAAATCATTTTATTTATAATATATAATTAGTATTTAAAGCTAAATGTATAAAAATGAACTTTAACATTTATAAATAATAAATTTATGAGTGTTTGAACTTATAAATAAAAACCAAAATGGCTGCCTTTTCAAATTCATTATTAAATAAAGATATATAAAATATATTTTATTTCTTACATATAGATTGTTTATAAATAATAATTATTGATGATTGATTACTAAGTCGATTTTTTATTTTAATAATTTATGAATTAATTTATTATTTATGTATTTTTTTAGTATTTATAATCTTAACGCCAATTCTTCAAATATCAATAATTTTCATTTATATAGTAAATAATTTATTTTTTTAAGACGTGAATGTTTATTAAATACAATCTCTAGGCTAATTAATTGATTAGTTAAGACTGTAATATTTGAATAATGAGCAACAAAAATATGAATAATGTGCAACTTTTTAATTCTAGATTATTTTAATAGACGAGTTTTAGGATAAGTTGAAGATTTGAATTAATGAATTTAATAAAACGAGTTTCTGAATTTGATGATCATTGTTACTTTGTACTATCTACGTCACATTTCTCGAATCCCCCGTGCTCACACTATTCAGCATAAAATAAATATCTCAAATCAACTCATTTAAAAAAGAATACTAATTCTAAAGATGTCATACCAAATATAAGATCTTAAATTCATATTCAACAACTCTACATCACTTGGGTATCCACAATGTCCAATCGAGTCGCTATAACTTGGATTAGTGCTATGGTTGGTGTGAATCAGGCTCTATTCTTATAAGTGTTCTAGTCATTTCATAAGGTATCAAATTATAAGGAAAACATTGTGTACAAATAAATAAAATTAGGTAGGCTTTTATCTGAGCAGTTGACAAGGATTTGACACTTTTTGTAATAAAATATACAGCAAACATTTTTCATTCAAAATACATAAAATTTCATTCATTCAACTAAAAATGAAATATGACTCTACAGTCTACACACTACGCGCTGTCACAACCACACCACATATTTTAAAGTGATAAATAAAAAAAATAACGCTACACCATCCTGCTAGTAATTAATTTTTGAACAAGATGTCATCATATTCTTGATGTCCTAAATAAACGATCTAGTTTATATTTTTGTAGTACGTAAGGTGTCATTTCCGATTTTAATTGCATTTTTAATAAATTTTGTGAGTGGTATAAAGAGTGTCCCACCAAAAACATGGTAGACATCGCCTTAGCCCGTCAGCACGCGCTTTCTGAACTTTCTTTCAAATAATGATTGAAATAGTGACAAAAAAAATCGTTGAAATAGCGAATGAAACTCTTTCTACTTTTATATAATTTTATCTATTTTCGAATTATCAACTTTTTTTTTATCTACGATTTTTTTTAATATTTTTTTTTTAAATCCTTACATATTGTGATAATTTCTCTCATCACGAAACTAAAGGTGTAAGCAAAATATTTTAACTTCGTAAATTTTCGGAATTGTTCGTGTCCTTTTGATAGTTTAATATAAGTCGTACTTAGTAAGATAAAAACCTCTGGTTATAGAAATATGGTGAAATTAGTTCAAATGAATTTAATTCTTCAGATTATATCTCTGCTCTAATATTTTCACTCTCAAACACCTTTCAATAATCACGTAATCAAAGGAATTTTAATTAGCAAATTATAAAGTTTCACGCCAATCAAAAACTGATTTCAAGCCAATCAAAAATGTGTATAGAAAAGTCTTAAGAGCACTCAGAACTCACATAAAATAAAGAATAAAAAAAATGTGTGTGTTGCCAACGGCTACGCTCAGAATTTCAATTATTCAAGCGCATAAGAAGGGCTTTTTTTATGTATGTCCTATAGAGACCAGAGTGCCTTACAGAGGCCAGTTGTGGTCGCTGAAATGCTAGATAACGATGCTGTCAAATATGCTGGCCCAGAAAGTCATTGTGTAGGAATTATGGTCGTCTTGGTGGAATTGCTAGTCGCTTCCTTGGGATAACGGGATCTTCGATTTTTACCCATAAAAGATTTGAATGTAAATACGTTATCTGCGTTAATTCATTGTAGTGTACAGTGTCGTCCTCATATATTAAGTGGGATAATGTGTTGAGATGGCAATACTTATTTACAATTCAATTGGGCTAAGAGTATTATTAACAAACGTATACGAAATTTGCACAACGAGTACGTGGCATGAGTTGGACAACAGCAGAAGTACGTAATAAAGTACGTATCACACATATATCGTTCAAAACTTTGAAAGTCTCCAAATTTGAAAATAACAGTAATTATACCCTGTGTATAAATAAATTGAATTACACAGACGAATGATCTTTATTATCCATGATAGCTTTTGTCTATAAAAATTTTCTAAAGCTAGCGGATTTTCTTTCTATTAAATGCAATCATAACATATTTCTCGCATTTGCTAGGAAAGCTTACGATTTCCGAAAAAATGTTTTGAATAAAAAATTTTTGTTTTTTTATACTAATCAACTTTCTAATTTTAAGTGTTATTCTGCCTCTTACCTTTTAGGATCAAAATTGACTATTAAAGCAACCCGGACAAATAGGTTCAATCTGATGTCAAAACATGATGTCCGCCATCAAACTTTTATTTAAGTTACTTTTCAATTGATTAACTATAGAACGAGGTATTAGCCATAATGATTATAATGGTCCTCCTGTATATTTGTGTCATATATTTTTTAATGCTGGATATAATACATTATATGTGTGATGATGGATGACTTCTCTAATTTATTAAAAATAATGCAAGCATATTCAACACTGTCTATACAGAGTATTTCAACAAATAACTCAGTCAGTTATTTATTTTCCTTTTTATAATTTAAAGTTTGCCCTAAATTATTCAGAGAACTTGATCATTAAAAAATTTACTGTAGTAACTTGTTAATTTAAATTTTGACAGTAATTTGGCTAATTTGTTTGGTTGATAAGTAGCAATGTACGAAAAATGCGTTGGGTAATAAACTCGTTAGTGCTATCAAAATGAGTGAGATCAGCAGTTCTTACCTCACAGGCGTAAATAAAAGCTATTAAAAGTATCGAGTATGAAGGACTTTGATTTATAAAGTTCACAAAAATTTCAAACAAATGTAAAAATTTGGTTTCATAATAAAAATGCATGAAAAAAGTTGATTCTCATAGAACCCTATCTGAAGCTGCTTCAATATGCATGGAAATATTATTATAAAATAGTATGGCAAAATTTTGGAGTCCCTTGTTAGCATGTAACAATTCCGCTACTAGCCGTTAATAGCATGTTATAGACTCCAAATTGGATAGTTTCAACTTCACCTTTTACTATATGTTGTGAAGTTAAGTAAAATCCTTTATAATGTAAATAAAAAAGTTCGCTTAATTCAATCTCCCTTTAAATATCTTTATTTAAAACTGGCAGATTTGCAAATTCGCAAATATTTGAACGGAATTGCCATGTATAACCATTTTGGTATTTATAATATTACATGAATTTATTGAAGTATTTGTTAACGGCTATTTTTAAATTTGGTAATCTATATTGCCAGATATGCATATCCGGCATAAGAAAAGATATCTATTCATTTAGTGCGAATATTTGAAAGGTACGAATTCATAAATAAAATATACTTGACGCATCGCAAAAATCCCCGCTTATATATTTAACTATATTTTTGTTAAAACCATTTAAAGGCTACCCCAAACGGAAGTTTGAGTCGCACTAAACTAAAGAGCTCAATTTGACCTTGGATTCACGGATCTTAACGCTGGTGATTCGTATCCGCGAATCTACATTTTTCCGACCCGGGACAACTCTATTCGGCATTTTAGATCCAAAATGCAAACTTTAAGATTATTATGAAAGTGATAAACTATATTAATAATGTAATGCTTTTATAAGCTGATGGTGAACATGGCATATAGGTGTTGCATCTTTGTCTGATTCGTAAGAGTCTCCATTACAAACTATAAAAGTATTATAAATGTAGTGAATTAAACAGCAGGCGATGACTAATGGTCTCTCGGTGTTTACTTCACTTAAGAACTAATGACCTGTACATTACACGCAATTTCCGTCTTTTCTATATAACTTTGTTGTATATATACTACAAAAACATTTTTACTCTTCTTTCAAACGATACAAATTTTATTTGAAAAGTAGAGTTCAGTTCACATTATTACTATTATTATTTTTAAATTCTTCTATAGCTTGCAAAAATAAAATAATTTTGATGGCGGTGCAGTGAAGACCAACATCAAAAATATATATTATTTCTGCAAACAAAACTAGAGAATCAAATTGCTAATAAATATTGATTTATAGTTCACATCGTTCATATAGTTGAAACAAATCGATGAAACCCAGGCACCTTTCAAATCAAAGACTATGCCTTCTATCACATGAGCTGCAAATATACAGTTGCGACTTTAGTTGAAGTTCAACCCTTGCAGTTTAAGTTATGACTGTAGTTAGTGTTTCGCAATCTATTGATGTTAGCCTTCGAAGTATACTCTGTGTCAAAAAATGTGATACAGAGGAGTATACAATTCCTTTATAGAAGCGTAATACAGAATAATTTGAAGACAAACTAATACTTCGTACAATTGTACATCCAGTTACACTCCACTGTTTATTAATACAACATACTTCTGTAGAATTAAAGATGGGGAAACAGTTGTTATAACCGATTAGTTATAATCAGAAAGCAACGGATATTCAAAGTATCTATGTCGCGCAAAGTTGGTTGGATAGAGAGATCATTTAGGTCTAATTCATCCTGAATATCGAAAAATGAAAATTGACAAGCTTTGTCAAAATAATTCGTGAGTATATATTGATAATCGTTTTAACAATCCCGTTATTAAAATTAAAAACTTTATTATTATTATTACTAATATTCCAAAAAAGCAGACTGTTTAAACGCATAATTATTTTCTAAAGATGCGCTGTCAAAATTTGTCATTCCAATAAATATTTGTATGAGTTTCATATTTTGAAAGCCAATTTTTTTGGATCCCAACCAGGCTACAACTTTTTCCAAACATATTATACGAGCGTTTGAATTCATCCTTGTAATGGTAATTTATATTCTATTTTGAATACTTTATTCATACAATTCGCGTGCAAGTAATTAAAAATTTACGTATATTAATTAAAAATTCAAAAATAAGTAATTAAAGAATCACACACTTTTTATAATATAATTTGTACAATCATTAAATGAAATAATGACTTAAAAATCACACAAAATGTGAGTTAATTTACAAATAAAATCTTTATAATTCGTTGAGTTACATGTTTGAGTTAATTAGTAACTTAAGTGGCGAATTAAGAGAATCTCGACTAAAGTGGGATCGCGGAATAACGTCATTTGATTTGATTTTATTTAACTCTTTGTTGTGATAAAATACTTCAACATCTAACAATATACAATATCTTCATAAAGTATCGGCCGTCCCCAAAATGTTGGAAACTAAAATAGGAAGTGAAGAGGAAAATTTGAAAATTGTATTTTGCACTCTAGAAATAAAGTCCTTTTTTAACTTTTTTGACGCTTGCGTACCTCTTTCCTATACTAATTCACTCATTCGAGAGCGAGAAAAGTGCCTTGTGGCATTGTTTCTAGATTATCCAAGTATAACGACTCGTAAATGATTACTACTAGCTTGATACCCGCCCGCTTCACTGGGCTCAAAAGTAAAAACTACCGCTTTATAACCTCCACCTCTCTTGATCTCACTTATTTCCCTTCCATAACACTCCAAAACATTGTTTAACACAGCTAAAATATATGCAGTTTTCAATTTTTTAAGTGTATAAAATAGTCATTACTCATAGAGAAAACTAAAAAACTGAAATATTTCTGATAATACTAAGAAATAGGAAATTTTGATCATTATTATAGTTGTAATACAGAAATATTAATGATAAATAATTTTATGTTATCATCACTACATAGTATAAAACAAAGTCGCTTTCTCTGTCCCTATGTCCCTATGTCCCTTTGTATGCTTAAATCTTTGAAACTACGTAACGGATTTTGATGCGGTTTTTTTAATAGATAGAGTGATTCAAGAGGAAGTTTTATATGTATAATAACATCCATTAAATAGTGGAGAAGTACTGCTATTTTTGAGGTTAATAGTTAAAAATGTAAAAAGTAAAAATGTAGTGTATGAATTTAGATATTCCAAAGATAGCAGGAAATCTTCATGGTATAGGGAAAGGGGGATTGTTTTACTCCAAATTTAACGCGTGCGGGCCACGGGCAGTAATGAATAAATCAAAACTACTGGATCGATTTTAATCACATAGGCTATATATTTTATACCCATGCGAAGCCAGAGCGGGCCGCTATGTTTTTATATACAACGTTCACAGTTTTTCTGTAGTGTATTTAGTATCAGCATTGCACCCGTGCGAAGCAGGGGCGGGTCGCTAGTATTAAAATACAAGATAGTCAGTCATAGGGACTGAAGACGGAAGTAAAAACTTAAAACTTTGGAATAACTGTGATTTTTTTTTTAAATTTGCAATTAATTGTAATATAAATAATTAAAATTTTAGGATTTGTAAATTGAAATTATTTACGTGTGTATTAAAAACTATTATAAATAATATAAAACAAGCAACAACACATAGTGTTTTTAAGCGTCACCAATTCTAGAACTAAGTGTGCTCAATGTTGCTTAACGTCCAAGTGCCTAAAAAAGTTATCAGTTAAATAAAAAAAGACAAATTCTTGGCAAGTGTTGGGTAATAATCCCAAAATTTTTTACATAGAAAGCAAGCGGATGTTTATCCTCTAAGCTACACAACTTTGTTACCTCTAAACTAAATAGTTAATATTACATTGTATAAGAAAGTTATCTTCAACTTTAGCGAAAAGATACATTAAAACATATATACCATTTTTCCATTTCCTGAGAAGTCAGGGCCGGATTTAAATTTCTGCCGCCCTGGGGCGCTGAAGAAAATGCCGCCCTATGACTGAAATTTTATTTTAATAGTTTTGATATCTTATTTAAAAAAATTAGAATAACTAATTAATTGCAGAAAATTTATTATGTATTACATATTATTTAGTACTGTTCTTTTAAATTTAAATTAATTAGTGTTATTGGATAATTCTCCAATTTTAGGAAAATTCATTGATCAATTAAAGTTTCTGTTATCAAAAAGACATAGATAATTTGAAAATATTTTTAATTCTTCAAAAAAACTATATTTCTGGAATTTATCAATTCCAGAAAATAAAAATATCAAATTTTATTTTTGCAAACCTTTATGGAAATAAATTAATTAAACTATTTTAATTTAATTAACTAACTAACTTTTAATTAATTAACTAACTAACTTAAATTTCCTATATTATAATATACAAAATTTTGTTTATTTAAAAGAATTAGTTAATTATATATTGTATTGAAAATATTTTTTCACTCTCCAAATTTTGCCGCCCTAGAAAATTTGCCGCCCTGGGCACTAGCCCCGACTGCCCCTAGTGTAAATCCACCACTGTGAGAAGTAGATGGAGGTGATGGACAATAAAGGTTACACATACAGGAATTGTTTTTTAAATAATATTTCAAAGCTCTTATCTTTGCGGTACTGTAATAATAATTTAAAACGATCCCATTTGTGAGTCTCTATCTGTAGTTCTAATTAAAACATAGCTTCTATTATTAAAAATCATTAAAAAGCTAAACATATACAGAGAGAACTCAAACAAATTAAATATTGAATAATATAAGATGTATAATGTATAATATATATGTATGTATATATAATCTTTTTTTAGAGATTACTTCTTTACATAGTAAGTATAATTTTATTTATTTAAAATAATAATAATAAATAAAATTAACATATAAATGTGTTTAAAATCACCATATTTAGGTATATTTATTTATTCATAAGACATAACACATCTCTCTATAATAAATAGTTGAGTTTTAGTTCTATAATGGTTTATTATTTTTAGTTTTTTTTTTTTTTTAAGTATATGTATTGTGTTTGTTGATACTTGTTCTTGTAATTATTATAGCTATTAATCACTCAACATTGCAATATTCTAGTGTCAGTTTTTTTAAATACATTTTTTAGCTCCGTAAGCGTACCACAAGAACCTCTAAAAGAAAACGTGGTGGAAAACCAGATCATTGTGGTAAAGCGCGTATAGAGCCATTCATTAATTACGTAAGCGTGTTTTTGACGATTTTTGAAATCCCTCTCTAACTCCACGTAAGCATACATAAGATTTCTCAAACTCCCCCTTCGCCCTTCTTGAGTAAGATTCAATCTTGTTTTGTCGAATAATAAAAAACTGTTAGATAAGGATCAGTTACACTGAAACTCACAGTTTTACGTAAATTAAAGAAATAAAATTAGGAAAGAAAAAATCTCGAGATATCAAGATAAGAAAGAAATGTACCTACTCAACCATTATTCATTTGACTTAGAGGGTAGAACTCTGCCCGAAACGCAAAAAGTAAAAATCCATCCTTGGTGTCTATTTGTTCATACCATATGACATACATTAATGGAAAAAATTTTGAATATCAAAGTTAGTAAACGCTGGTCATCTTCGTTGGTAAGCCTTCTTACATTCAGCATTTAAGGGTTGAAAAATAGACTTTTTGGCAAAGGCTTTCCATTCTTTTTCAATATTGTTCCGAAGCTTGCCAATTTTATCACATTATTTTATTCATTATTTATTATTGAAGTTTTTTCACGGTAAAAACTTCAATTTTCTTAACTACCAAATTTTATTATACCAAAAAACAAAGAAAAAAATTTTATTATAGACTTACGGTCTATATATTTCTTGCAAGAATATTTGTTCCATGCCAAGTAACGGAATTGGGTCTTCAAAAGATAATTTCAATTCTCAATTTTATGAATTTTTATACACACTTTTTTGTACTTTGTTTACACTTGTCAATGCATTTTTCTTAGAATTTAACATGTTATTCCTTTGCCAACAAAGGTGACTAGCATTTCAGACTTTCTTTCATGTTTGATAATAATGTTTGAACTATTTTAACATCTTTCCCATCCATGATAAGAAGATACATTTGAAAAAGAATTGAATCTCTGACATTCCAGCCAGAGTTTTATGAACTAAACGAGAGGATACACGTTACTGATAGTAACAACGAACATGCCGATACTTGATTTATATTGAAAGAGGCTAAATCTATTTAAGAAAAGAAATGCCTCCGCCTATCGAGAAAAATGCCTGATAATTAGCGTTTTCTAGATAAAAGCTCCTTCCTAGATATAATATTAATAAAAATTCAAACAAACGTGTTTTTGAACATTAAAAATAAGCTTGTTTTGGAGCATAAGTTTATATAGCCGTTGTAATATTAAAAATTTTTATATAGACTAAATAATTTATTATTTATTTTTTTATAAAATTCTATTTTAAATAAATAATTATTTATTTTTATTTTCTTGGAATTTAATCAACACGTTATTGGTATTTGATATATTGAATTTTAAATACATATTTAATTATGGGAAAAAGTTAACTTACCGTTTATGGATTTACCATAAATTATGAATAGATACTTACTATTTACTTACCGTTTTATGTAATATAATATACTCACATTTAATTTTATAAGCTACCTATCTGTCGTGATTGACATGCCACCTAATACTAATTTATAACTATAAACCTAATAAAGAAACTAATAATAAAAACCCAACCCATGACAAAATGTATGTTGTGAAATCAATCAAAAACGGATAATTTAAAATTTTATCAAGGTTTTGTGTTAAGCCAGGAAGAATTTTTTTCGTCTATTGGCTATTTGGTCTAATCCTTTTCCGTGTTTTTTCAAACATTTCCTCCTCTAAAAGTTTCCCAAATAATTAAGAAAATATTACTGTATTTAATGAGAAATATTTTTTTAAAAATATTTCAAACAAAGAATGCATCAGTGATATTTTTATAAGTGACAGATTTTCTCTAAAAATTGTTAGAATTAAAGCAAAACTATACATAGCAATACTAGAAATTTTTTTCAAAAACCCAACGGATATGGTCAAAAATCAAATATGGACGGTACATGTTAGAGCCCTGTAATCCTTAAATAGTTCCTTTTCGAAAGATAATCAAAATGCTTGTTTTAGTATAGTCTATTATGAGTAGATGGTAAACTTCATTTTTCATCGCCTGTTTCTTCGTGGGACACTTTGGCATTTTATCATTTGCTAATTCATTTTTAGATATCATTAGTTGTAACAATGTTATAACTCCGTTTGATAACAGTGGATACAGGATTCTTAATCAAAGATAATTGATACGAATGTAATTAAATTATTTAAAATAAGCCAATAATTATGCTCATAACTTAACTTAAGTTATTTATTCACTGCTTAAGATAGTACTATCTTTAAAAGACTTTGCATTCAGAATTTAATGAAACTTGGCATAGTTGTCTATTATTATATCATAATTAACCAGTTAACTTTTTAGGGGCCTTCAGAGAACTGTAAATCTGAACGTCAAGTTTTGTGAAATAAAATAAAATCTGTGATTTCCCTTAAGGATCAATGTTGAAATATCTTTAAAATATCTTTTATTCAGTTCTCTGAAGGCCCCTAAAAACTGCTTAATTAGGATATATTAATGGACAACTATGCCAAGTTTCATTAAATTCTGAATGCAAAGTCTATTACCGATAGTACTACCTTAAGCATGTTGTAGCAAATTCAATTTCATACGGTAATCTTGCATTCACTTTAACCTGAAATGTTTTTCATTTCATACGCGCTATTATATACTAGTCTAAGACACAAAACTGCTGAAATGTTAATTAAATGATATAAAAAGAAATAAAAAAACAATTTTATTATCATTGGAAAATAATATATATTCTAATTTTTTTAAGTTATAGGTACTTTTTTTTTAGAACAACAAATAATAAATTATAAATTTAACAATAAAATATAATAATTAATTTTTATTTATTTATTTTTTTTAATTATTTTGTTATTTATTTTATTAATTAATTATTTTATTTTTTTAAGAACTGTTTTCTTTCCCACACATATACAAAATAATTTTTTAAATAATTATACATTCACAAAAGACAATATTTGATATTACAATAATTTTTTGAATTTCCAGGGCCCTTATAATGATTTTGAATTTGAAAAAAAATAATTTCATTAGAAATTTGTTTCTTTGAAGTTTAGAATAGCATTTTAATTAATTTTAATGGCACAACAAGGGCCTTCTTTCACATTTTAAATTAAATAAAGAAAAACGTTTATAAATATTAACAAATTTACAATTTTAAAGTACACAAGTGTTTTGTTAAACAGTATTAAGCGCAGAGAAAAAGTAGTGAGTATTAATATCCAATTTGGATGTTTTAGAATCAATAGTGGCTGATGGGATCAAACGAAATCTTTTAATTTAATTTTATTAAACGAAATTATTATCTCACTAGCCATAGAAAAACCGCCAGAGTAGTTGCCATAAGTTTGAGAATTTAAGTATATAATGCATTACTGTAAAATTCTTTGTTCATAAAAATGAAACTATAGTTAGTTCTATAGTAAAAATGAAACTATATTTGTTCATATAAATTACTCCGCTAAACGATGTTATAAACAAGACCGCATAGATTTTGTGATTTATATTATTAACATTTACAACCAAAATCACGGAATATGCGCATAATCAATTCAAACATTAGCATTATTTCACTAGCTTTGAGAAATTGAGCAGTGAAGCTTGTTATCCAATTTGTTGGTTATCGAATAGAAGAGGAACATTGTTTCGGTGTTTGCGGTGTTTCTTACACAAATTGTGTTAACATTATGAACGAAGAATTTGAATTTTTGATTTTTTTTTGGAATCATATTAATTTACCATGGCAACCTTCAGAATTCATGACTTGCTTGCTCTGATTCTTTTTGATAAAAATTACCACAGACTAAAATTTTTGGCATTCATATATATTTTAAAATTTTAAATCACTTCATGGATGCATTCCTGGCGTCGCTCCTAATCTTGGGCCATACAAAGAATATGGCGAAAAATATGGTGGTAAGCCAGGATGTGGAGGTAAAGAAAATCCAGCCAAAGGTGACGACGCTAAGGCTGATGGTGGTAACAATGGTGACGGTTTTCCATACGGATGATACCTTGCGGTGGCTAATGGGCTTAAGGGTGGAGTTGGATAAGTTCTATGCAATAACGGGTGGGGTGGGGGTATACTATGTGCACTTAACATGGATTCGGGTAAACTAGCTAAATTCGTATGTGTTCGTAAATGTTGTAATAATTCGTCAGAACTACCAAACCGTTTTCCACAGTAATTAGCATCTCCAGCAATCCAATTACATACATATGGTAACTGTGACGCGGCTGCTAAAGCAGCCAATTGCGCATGGGCATACGCTGCTGCATAACTTGATGCATTACTTCCAGTTTTAGCATGATCACATTGTAAACAACCCGCAGGACAGCTTCCACCAGGTTTTCCACCTGCTGATGTTGTAGTCGCTATAAAATGTGAATTTAGCGAACAACCGGTACAGTATGGATCTCTGCACACTGGTTGTACAGAATTCTTTAACCGTGCATACTCTAATGACTTTAAGGCATGGTGATGTTGAGCGGCCATTAAGCTCGAAGTCATTAAGTCTATCGGTAACGGTAAACCATTTGTTGTAGGATAAGAAAGGTATGATGAAGTGACTGGAGGTAAACTGCCTGATTTATAAGCAGTTCCTAATTGAACTGCTGAATCTGCTGCAGACGTATATACACTTGGAGCATAGCCATTCCTTGTAGACGATGCAACTGTCGATGAACTCTCAGTACTTTTGGGTGTTGACGTTTCTGCCCTTTTCGGTGTAGATTCACTTAAATGTGGTGAATCACTATGATTTGAAGCTGGAGTTTTACTCCGACTGCCAAGTTGTGTTAAATGTGGGGAGGTTCTTGGAGATGACGCACTTTGATTACTAGCACATCGTCCTGATTGATTGCCGCTACTTTTTATAGACATTGGTGTACGTACACGACTATTTACCGAGCTGGTTCGTTCTTCTGGTGAACGTGATTTGTCTCGACTTGAACTATTGAGATCATATGGTTTAAAACTTGATGATTTGATTGATAAATCGCTTACAGAATTATTACTAGAGGCTGGCGACGATTTTTCACGTAATGTTTCATTTGTTTGTTTGCTTTTGGTTTTTTCACTTGATGTTATTAATTTGGTATTAGGTGAATCCGCACCAATTTGACTGCATGTTTGTGCCAATAACGCCAATGGACTTTTCTTGGCATCTAACTGTAACAAAAGAAATAAACTTTTTTAGAAACTTTTATTATAATCAATTGAAAAGAAAGGTGTTTTAAGAGCGTAAATTGAAGTGAAAATAAATGAGAATGTGCTAAGTTAATTGAAAACTTAAACCTGTTTGAAAATTGTTTAGCCGCACACATTAGGTTAGCATGTCGTAACTTTTGTAAAAGAAAAAGAAATTCAAGACACTCCTGAAGTCGATCCAAAACTCTTAAATTAGAACGTGTTCTGTTTCAAGGAATTATCGCATTATCTATTATCGCATATCATTATCATACAAGGAAAATACAATTTTTTTTTTAATTTTAATAATTTTGACATTTTGACAAGACTAGAAATATAAAACTCTTTTACAATATTATTAATTTTGTTTCCTCGGAATAATATATGTAACCAGAAGAGAACGTTTCAAACCGCCAATGATAATCAATTTATCTGATTTATAGCGTCATTTTTAATCATTATTATTTTTTTACTTTTTTCTTTACAAACGAAACATTTTTCAAAGAAACTAAAATACCTTTTTGAATACAATATAATTAATTAAACATGTTAGTTTATTTAATGAATTCTCTATCTTAAAAACAAATTACATCAAATGCCTAATTTTTACCATGTTAATTAAATCGTGATAGAAACAAGGCCCTGTCTACACACCTTTATTCAATATTTATCTTTGTCTCCATTTTAATTTAAAATAATTTATTTTCTTTGTCTAATTTTGTTTGTATGGTTTGTTTTTTACCTTTTTTTTTGGTGAGAAATACATTGTTTATTTGTGACAAAGTAATTAAAAAGGGCATTTCATTAACATATTCTATATTCTAATTAATGTAACTAATGATCTTTGATTATATATACCTGAGAATACAATATGTCTAATATAAAGGCTTCACTCTCATTGCATCTGTGTTACAATTTTATGCAATACAACTTAAACAATTTTTTTAAATAGTACATTTTTCACTTTTTTCTTGGGTCCAACAGTCTTTAAATTATTTAACAGTGCGGACCTCGCTTGGTTGCTCGAATTACAAATTTGATATATTTATTGTTAAAGTTATTTGAAAATAATACCAAAGAAATCAACCTCCGTAATATATGCCGTTATTCTAGAATTTAAATATATAAAGTCTACGTTTTTTAGTTTACAGCCTACGTTTTTATTTCTAATTGGTGAACGGTTGCTCTCAATGGAAAATTAATCCTTTCTAACTATAATTTTAAAATTATTACTTATAACTTCTTAAAAATGAGCCTCTATAGTAAGACATCATAACTTGAACCGACGCGACGATTTAATCTCCTGAGGTTTGAACATAAGAAGTAGAACTCGGAGAATGCTTCCGTTGTTGTTTGTAATAAATATATCTTAAATGAAATTTACTTGGATTGTAGATTTGACCTTTGTGGTTGTACACATTAACTACTTTTTCCAAAGTTTAAAAACATCTAAAATTCATTTTATCGAAATTTTAGTGATTTTTCGATATTTGAACGGTCAGTTTTCTTAACGAGAAGCCAAAAGTAGAAAGAGTTATAAACAAAATCGCTACCAAAAGGCTTAATTGTAGATTAAATTTTAGACTAACAGACATATTTCGACTAACTATTAACGATTAACGAAATATTGTTGTACTTTTAGCTTCACATAAGAAAATTGGCTAAAGTTACTTACTTTCTGTGAGACATTAATGACTTTATCCAATTTCCTAGCATAAAATTGGATAATTCCATGCTTATTGAAAAGTAAACGATTTTGATATTAAAAAACATCTCATACAATACTAATTTTCATAGAACCTACTGTATATATTAATAAAAACGTAGCTATAAAATTATAATGTATAATACCTAAACGCATGACTGCTGTTAGGCACTCAATATAAGAAAGAGATCGCACCGCGGTGCTCGTTGCTCGCTATACACTCAACTAACTACCGACATAAACTTATGTTTATCAAAATGAATATAAACTTAATTGGCTAATAAATTATATGTTTTTAACAGTATTATGGGTATATCTTTTTTTTTATAAAAAGAGAATTATTTATGTTTTAACAACATTGTTTACCATCTATTTACTGTGTTTAAATAGTCGACCATATCAAATCTTGTGCGAGCTACTCCATTATATACCATCTTCAACGGAGAGAGTTTATTATAAAATAAACGAAACGAGAAGCCCGTTGAGAATTCAATGGAAGCTATGTACAAATTACGTAAATTGGAAAAAAGGTTAATAAAAACTATAAATGAATAACTTGTTTCAAATATCGAATAAAAATGACTAGTTCCAATCGGCATATTTTGGAAAAGACAACTTTTTCAAGTCGAAAAATTATTAAATTTGGCTTATTCACAGCATTTTTTTCTGAAGTTTTGGTTTGAAGACTATTTTGAAATTTTTATTTATTTAAGAAACGAATAGCCAATTCATTTAATTTCACATTGATTGGAAATTGAAAGCTTTCAGAGCATGCGAATACACCTGTCTTGGAAATAATGGGCACCTTACAATTCTTTATTTTTGAGATTAGCACATTTCTCCAAATGTTTGTATAGAATACGGGTCGGTTGTGTAGGCCCCTCGTCCAACTATCAATAGCATTTATGTCATTATATTTTAAATCAGACGACGCACGTCGAACATCGAATATTGAGGAAAATAATACATAAATAAATATGGTGCGATCCTTAGCGTCATTATTATCAATTCTTTTTAAATTGTCTTGATTTTTTTTTTTTTGTAATAAAATTTATTACTTAATATAAAATATATTATTATTACAAAGATACCGACTGGTTTCAAAACAGGCCTTAAATATTATAGCAGAAACACTTAAGTACATAAATACTAGCCGATAGAAGTCATCCTTATATGTGGTTTTTGTGATATTCACGAATTAACACTGTATGATAAGTCCTTAAGAAATATAAATTGTTTCTGTATCAAATTCGTATACTTAAAACGATTTTAAAAAGTAAAATTTATAGCCAAATTTATTTTGTATCCCGTAGCGACTTGAAATAAATAAACTTTTGATCTCATGGACCTTAGATAAACAATCCATGCATGCAGCTATTTAAGTATATGCTTTGCTTGAATAGCTTCACAAAAGTGTTACAGTTGGATTGTATACGGAAAACAAGAGGCCGTCGGTGTAGCTGCACGTACGTCTTCGTTAGCGATTTTTCTCAAATCGACGAAATGAATACAGCGCTGCCTTTCCCAGTTTTTTTTTTTAATCGAATTGGAAACTGTTCTGCTTATTTGTGTATGCGTCCCGTCACCATCGACAACCTTTTATATTCCATATAATAATTTTTAATTAAATTCAATTTTTGGGTAATCGTTCTACATGCCAATAACTCCCTTAAGTCTTCTTCTTTTCATTTACGACTGCCACTAAGTAAGTCTTCAACTTCTTAATTAAACTGTGTCTAGTTGTTGGTTATATCTAATGCTCCATTGACAAGTACTATTATTCTTTAAAGCGTGTAAATACAGTATTCAGCATAGTTTGGATATGTACATAAAATGGATTGAGGCTGATTGATATCTGACTCAACATACTGATGATCCAATATTTTTACTAATTTTCCCATTATACATTAACATTTTTTTGTTCATTATAAAATTAATTTTTAAGCTCGCAAATAATAATCGCTTGTGTAATCATTTATTGCCTTTAACTGGAGAGTTAACTTTCCGTCAAATCGAAAAATATATACATGAATCTTTTAACAAAAGAAGTGAAAACAAGATTTCATTATTCGAATGAACAAATTTTTCAGGTCACTTATTTTTGTAGTTTGAAGAATCATTTATTCCTCAAAGGTTTTCATAAACAATTTAACTCGTATAAGACTATATTTTTAATGAAAATCGTAAATTAAGCGTTTAAAACACTTACAGTAAAACTGATCTAATAAAATATGTAAACAAACTTCACTGTAGGCGTGCATGTATATGTGTGTGTTTGAATGATAATGAACGGTTCTATACGATAAAATAATAATAATTCCTTTCCAAACAGAAAATAAAAAAATAAAATAAAATATAGGTAGAATATAAAATATATATTCGTCTCACTAAAGCTATTAATTTTAAAAACTTCCAACATTTTATATTAATGACCTGCCTGTTTCGTCTTTATAAATATGATAAATGTCCAACCCATGTAATATGTTATTTTTGATGTCGACAAAATTAACTATCTACAAATACCATATGGATTATAAAAATGTTCCACTCAAAATCACCGTTGATTAAAAATTGTTCAAAAAAGCTATTTTTATTTCTTCTGAATAGATTCAACTTATAATGTGATAAAATATGACCATATATCATAAAATATTTTGTATATTCCCAAATCGAAATAAGCAAAAATATATTTAGAAATATCTCTTCTATTCTCTGTATTCATTTGAAAAAAATCTCTGTATTTGTGCAATCTTCACTTCAACTGCATTTAAGTCAATATATTTTAGATACACCTGACTGCACTCCGTCGTTACTCCAACTACCAGCCTTGTTCGACTGCATATAATTATAGCTCCAAACGCATACAGTCAAACTCAAAACTTTAATTATGCTGAGCGTTCTTTTCCTAAGTAAACGATGTTTGAATACACATTTGGTGCAATTTTTTTGTCCAAAACATTTATCGCATAAAATATTATCAATAAACGAAGCAAGCCTCTTTAAATGTAAAAAACGTTAAAGCGCCAAACCATTGAGCAGAAGTTTTAAGAAAAAGATAAAAGCCTTTAGCATTTAAAATTTAATCAGTTAAAAAAATTGTTGGTTATAGTCTCGCTATATTTACAGACCAAGATAATTAATTCATTCTGAACTCCTTCGATAAAAATATAACAAACCGTTAATGCGTTCAACTCGGTGTGTTATTCTATTTTAATAAATGGGTACTCTTTTTTTCCTTTCACATATATATTAAATATTGTTTTTCAAAAGAAGATAATTAATTATAATGTTATTTTATTCTCTGCCTTCAATTAACACGTTTTATATAAATTACAGCCGGTTAGGTCAGTCGAGTCAATGGGTACGTAGCACATATAGAACGAACAGCATACACAAACATAGTTCAACACACAAAAGATAAAGTAGGCGGATCACACGAATAATAAACATACAACAACACTACGTTTTTTGAACGATCAAAAGAATTATTAGTGACGATAAATTATAATTATTAATAACGAAAGTAGTTAATATTATTCTGTTTGGTTGGATCTTCTTCTCAAATGTGAAGTATGTGTGAAAACTTATATTATATGTTAAAATTCATTTATTAAATTCAATGTTTTTTACCTATATCTAAATAAAAATTGGATCGTTAATACAGTTCTTTTGTAAGATTTAAAAAGCAAACTCAAGTTGTCTAAAAAGTCAATATAACTGAGAGTTTTAATTTGTGTATTTGTGTAAATTGAAAGCATTCACGACGAACTACTATATGGCGTGGTTTTTAAAGCTAAACTTACATTGACGGGGTCAATAATGAACGCATGTTTACTTTTTGCCCAACTACGTTCGATAAATTTTTCCCTTGCTCTCTTTATATTCTTCTAATATATTTAGAAAGCGATACATTTAAATTGCTTATTTACTGCATCTCAAAGGAACTGATTTATACTTTAAGCAAATTTTCAAAATAACGTATTTTAAAAATTTCTTTCATTTCTGCTTACTACCAGTCAATTTCTAGCAAGATGGGCAATTTTAATAACTTCATGTAAGCCTTTTTGGTAAGCAGTTAGTTTCTTGTCTTGATTTTAATTTATTTATTACTAAAAATAAATTGTTTGCTTGAACTGTTCTAACATATAAATTACAATATGTATGTGTGTTAAAATGGTGGCGTATCTGTGTTGTTTCTTTATTAAAAATTAAATTTTTTTTATTATCAAATAAATAAATAAAAACCTGAACAATAAATTATATTTTTATTAATGCAATAGAAAGCCAATTAAATCGAATTGCATATTTTATTAATTTATTACTTATTACTTCTATGTATTTTTATTTTATTTAATTTTTATTATTATTATTTAATATTTTTATAATGATTTATTACAGGAAAAACCCAATCATGATATATAAATATATATTTATTATTCATTTTAATGTGAATATTGCATGGGTACTAAATTTTTATAATAAATATTTTTATTATAAAGATACATTTACAATCGAATTATTTGGCTAGAAAAACAATAAATATTTTAATTTAACTAATATTAATATTTATTATTTAGTCATTGCATCAATTTGATGATTTATTTTCTGAAATGGTTATTCGAGGAAATATTTATTTGCATAAACTTTTCGGTGCTTAAACAATCAATCAATCCGATAAATATTAAGTTATCAATAATCATAACTTAATAGTCTCTTTGACCGTATAAATTATTTCTACATTCTTAAAACTTAATTTTAATTGTATGAAATGTCTCAGACACCCGTCGGATATACAAGGCAGGCTATCAGGCTTCAGTCAATGCGATAGAAGAGGGTAAAAGTTTCACAGGTGACGATATTGTAATTTTAATAAGCAATACAAATGCTGTCAAGATTCAAGGCAGAAACTAAGCGTTGGACCATGCATTGACCCATAGGCTGCACAAGGGCGACGTGAAACATGTTTAAGAAAATCTCCAATCCTTATGTTTGAATTATTTTATGGGGTTTATTTTCGTAAACAAAACATTCAGTGTAAACTGTGCACGTATTATTGTTTAAAATTATACGACTTTTGTTAAGAATATCGTTTGTATTACGTTTTTAATAACGTCATATTTTTATGTACCTATTTATCTGCAATAAAAAAATTTTATAGTACTTAATATTGAATTTATTTTATTGCCTTTAAAAGCTGAGTAATAAAATCGTTAATTAATGTTTGTTATTGTTAATTGATTTTATAATTATTTTTATTTTTAATTTATTTAATAATAAGAAAAGGTAGTTCTTACATAAACATATTTTATCGCTGCAGGAATGTGTAGGAAAAAAAATTACATTTGAATTTTTTATTTTCAACAGGATAGAAAAGCCGTTGACTTTAAAAGTACCTTTTACTCCCATCTTTTTCAATTTTACTTATGAGAAAAATAACTTTGTATGTGCGAGTCTTTTGTAGTTTCACTACAAATTCTATAAAAACGTAAAAATACGTCAGTAAAATAACGAAAATGTTCCTTAACTCATACATTTGACAGTTAAAACGTTCATTATCACTGTGCAAAATTCGATTTCTTTTTATCAATCTACAAAATGTTTGACATCCCATAAAACGGATAGACCCTTTAAAAATCAAAAGCAGAAATCATAATTGTCACATAACAATTGAAAATGCTAGAATTCACACGTTAGATAATGTCTATAGAAGAAGTTCTGAATTAGAATCAATGTTTATCTGTTTTTTAAAATCGAAAAAACTTCAACCTTTTGAACGTGCATGCATATGCCACCATGAAAAATAAACTTAGAATGTAATCTTTTTCGTTAGTTTTTGACCAGAAAAAGAATTACGGGCACAAAATTGTAATTGTTCGAATGATTGATATCACAGAATAAAACTTCAACTAAACGCAACAAGTTTCTATAGAAATACAAAGCACGTTATATAACATAATATGGCAACAATTAATAAAAAATACTTACTGTGGTTGGAAGCGGGGTTAAATATTCCGGTCGTAAATATTGATTTGCAGCACTTGAAGAAGTTAGCATTGTTACAGAATAAAAATACACAAAATTTACACTAAAAGAAAACAACACAAAAATCACTATTAATATTATTTCACAAATTTTGTTACTTCAAAATTCCACATCACTTTTGAATTGTTCTTATTAAAAAGACACAAAAATTTAAATTGTTTTTCTTTGCATACAAAAAAGGAAGAAAACAAATTGGCGTACTTTGTTTTACAAGCGTATTAACAATAGGACTTCTTGGTATAAAGTTATGTCATGACTGAATGAATCTCATTCAAATAATGAATACAATAGTGTGTGTTATATGCATGCACTACAGATATTCTTTTACAATAGATGTGTATAGTGTTGTATGTACACAACGAACGACATGCGCTCCCCTATGACGTCACATCCCCACTCTTACCACCACCACTATCGTTTCACATATAATAATAATCATCATAATAATAATAAGAGAGTGAGCATTGCAATAATCATCATACTTACCGCGACAACATAACATATATAACACAACAACTAAATGAATACATATTAGATGTAAGAGTAGGAGGTGTTTATATGTACACACATAGGGCAAACAAGGTATAAATGACTGACATAATACATATAGCTCAGTGTAAAACAGCGTTGGCATATTAGAAACTAAAATTTGGATAAAAGTGACTTTTTATTAATATTTTAGAAAAGAAAGATACAGTATAGAATTCATAATGTGTTCTTTAATGAATTCGATCGATGGAGTGTTCTCAGAATTACTAGGAGGCTTATAGAATTTGATTAAAAGTTATTAAGATATTTCAATGAATTTGATGATTGATTTTAATCACTTCTTAACACTATTCGGTAATTGTATTCTTAAGAAAAATTGCAATTGCAGCGCTCTCAAAGATTTAATACACTATGCTCGCATAGATTAACTATTAACTAGAATGTAATTTTGATTAATAATAAAACTTTAATGATGTCCCCAACTCAAGCGTAAACAATTTCGTTTTCAATTAAGCAACGCAGTTGAGCATTCGATTATAAATAAATAACAGACATAACATACAAATGGACGGACTGGGCCCGTATAACCTGTTTATTATTTAATATACATTTACAGTGAGTGTAGTGTATCTTTGTTTAGTACACTTTAAATGTGTGATATTTGTTTCATGTTAATTTGATTGAGTGTCATAAGCTGTTAACTAGTTGTTATTTTATTTTAAATGTTTGCTACTATAAGTTTTCTCTCTGTCTTTTAACTTTTATCTTTATGTTGTAATTGGTTTGAATGTGTTGTAAAATTGATATAACGGGCTACTAATAGATATTGTTTAATTAATTACAAGACATTTGGATTTATGTCTTTGATTTATTTCATTTCATTGCAATATTAGTAAAATGAATTGTCAGAGTTAATAGTCTACTGTCAAAAAGTGATGTGATTAATCTAGAAATTTGTATTTGTAAGTATCTAATATACCGAGGTCTTAGAGTGCATAATGGTTAAATAATGAATAATTTCAGTTGAAACAATTGAAACTGCTCGAAGCTTGGAATCTTTCGTTTCAGAAGATGTAAAGTTGGAAAATATTCGACGGTTTTGGAGTTGTAGAAGCTTTTTTGAACTACTTTGGTTAGTGGTTTCTATGGATGCAGAGTCGGTTTTATCCCAGTTGGAATAAAGGTTTTATTTGGCAATCAAAACGGAACAGTAACACAGCCTATCCTTTGATAAATGAAGTTGCTAGTTGTAGAGTTCTCTCACTCTACACTTTCTCTTGCTCAGTGTCACTTTGGTTTGATAGACCTATACGTCCTATATAATATTCCTTAATAGATTAGGAAACGGTGATAAATCGACGATTTTCTTGTTTTAGCCACCGGAAATATTAAATGCTTGATAGAAGTAAGTATTTTTAGTGGAAAATTTGCGCGTTACTGTATTTTTTACTAATTGGCTTCTAAAACACACATAGATAATGGTAATTGATGGGTATATAACCTTCATGTATAAAGCCTTCTAGAAAGAAATTATAACAAGGCTAATAATACTGTAGTTCTTATTTCGAATATTCTTTGAGTTATAAGCGAAAAAATCTTATAATAAAATATATCACCGTCTCCCAATCTAAAACAAATACCACTTATAAAATTAAAATAAATTGAAACAACGAAAATGTCTGTATATTAGATGTAGTAAGGTCTCGCCTAGATGAATTTACCATCTACACAGTCTGGAGGTGGTAATTCGTGTCACATAAGCTAAACATAGTCGTTTTCTTAAAAACAATTTGTTCCTATTCCTTTTTCTTATAAGACTTTTATTCCTGGATTAGACTGGATCGTCAATCGACCTTTTGCTGTTTTAAATGATCAAATGTGGAGTGAACTTATTCTCTGTCAGTTCAGATCGGTTTCAAACCAAGATTAGCCTTATTTGATGTTTCCACAACTCATAAAAGGCTATGTTTTGGAGTTGTGCGTAAGAGTTCCGTGTACGTACAACAATTTCGTCTTAAATACATACGAAATAAATTGATTGTCATTATAACGAATAATAATCGTAACATTAATGATCTCATAAATATTAAATCTATCACACACAAAAGTATTGTTTTGGCTATCCGCCATATTTGTTATGGTAAAAAACCATTAAATTTGAACAAACAAACAAATAAATAGAGAAACATATATTATGAGCCAGAACAGAACAGAAGCCACCTTCATACGTTTCAACTATACCTACATCTTCTACATGTTATATGGACTGTCAAACTATATGTCAATCAACAATGATTTATATTGAAAACGTTGTATGTCGCTAGTTGTGTCTGTCGTTTTATACGATATATTATAGAGGTAGATATTCTCTGTACTCATTTCAATTTCTATATAATATTCATACATTCTTGTCTATACGACGATATATATAATATTGTGTATCTTTGTTTTATATATGAGGCCCAAAATTACAATGTATGCAAAACTTTCTTTGTTTTTACAAATTTTAAGTGTGTTCTAATTTACTTCTGTCTTATATGGGAAAAAGCCAAGTAATTATTTTTCACCTGTAGTGGATAAACAAAGTTATTCATGGTTATTTTAAGGCTCTGATCACCGGAAATATGTACTGTTTCTGCAGCAAAAACTTTTTGCAATGTTTTGAGCAAACCAAATGCTGACTCACAACGGTGTTTACGACAAGGCATTTGAGTATTTATGTTTTTTTAACGCCTTGGTAAAATTCAAACCATAGGTACTGTTTTATATTACGTCACAAACATGAACCACTGTGCAGATTTAACAATCGCGCGGTAAAAATAGAAAGTCGTTCCTTTGATTGTGGAAGAAATATAATTCAAATAGGCATAGGAGAGTTAATGCCGAAAAGATATAACGTTGTAAAACCGTCTGATCAATAGCTCTTAGACCAGTTAATAGTGAACAATTTCAACTTTTCAAACGATCATTGAAATGACAAATTTTTGGTCTTTTCCCAAACACTCCCACAATTTAGGCCAAACATTTATTCAAGATTGGCGTAGAAAATTAGCCTGGAGAGTTTATCCCAAATTTTTTTTATATTATATAAAGTCTCCATAGAAAGATAAATCATGTGTCATTTGCATTGGCTTATACTTGAGTTTCAATATTTATAATCTTTGGTGTGAAGCCTCGACGTCGAATACTCGAATATTAATTTGTTGAACATTATATTGGGATTAGAATTTAAATTAAGTAGTGAAACACCCACGAAAACGTTTTGAAACACTGCTACGATCGTCAACAATTTAATTTAATAATAAATAATATATCAGTGGTTTTTTCGCTAAGCAATTTAAATTCAAACCCTAATGGAATATTTCAGATAGAACATACTTAAATATTGCATTTGTATTCTGAATCAATATAAATAATGTTTTTTAAAACTAGGTTTCGTAACCAAACACAACAGCGGTAACTTTTCAAATTCCCTCTATTGTATTCAGCTAAAGTAGTTAACTTGAATTTTGTGTATGTGTATATTATTATTATTGTTATAATTTATTCTTTGCCAATTTCCTGTCTTCACAAACACACAAATACACACTCGCATAGAAGAATGCCGAAACAGAATGAAACTCATAAATTAAATTCTACGACATCGGCTTTTTATTTGCTTATAAAAATATTTTATTGATAGGTCCATCTGTTGTCTCGTTTTCTGATTACAATTTTGAAATAAATGTTCGCTTTTACATTGGTTTTCGTAAAATAGCCTAGAGCTGTATGATTAGATAAGTTTTTGGTTTAACTTTCATTAAATTCGAAAAATAACTCTTTTTAACATTTGAGGATCCATAATTCGCTTTCAATAAAAGAGATACACGCTACGTTGACATAATTAAGGACATGCTATACTTTTCTCACTAAAAAATTCAACAGATTTTTCAACTAGCCAAAGGTTTATATTAGACGTTTCTTTAGAGGGATTACAACTTTTAAATAAAATAATAAAACACATAAAAATAATGTTCTGTAATCACCAAAAGAAGTATGGAAAATAATATTTTACACTATAATTGCTATTGGATAATTTTACTAATACATAATGTAGAGACGGCAATGTTTCTATCGAGAGTCAATTTTATTACGCAGTCTTTTTAGGTTCGTTCGGCAATTGGTAGTTTATTGTGCTCACGTAATTATTATAAAACCCATAACTTGTGTTACAAACCTTTGGCGTGGATAGTTTTCAGATTCGTACAAAGTTCATAATATTTTTACCACTTCTTTTTCTGCTTTTTTCCGATTTCTTAGAAAACTGTTCCATTATGATAGAAGGTTCGTTTTAAAGAGTTGGGAAGTGCCAAAGCAGGCGTTCAATTTTTCAAGTCCTAGTTGAACTCCTTGTTGTAATCGGTTCAATATTATGGTCTGAATTTATCACGTATCGCAGTTTTCGGGTTTCTATTTTTTGAATAGTCTTCTTTCCCGGTTCATTGATGGTGAATCCATAGCCTCAGCACTGTCTTGGTTCGCTGCTTGCCTTCATCAGTATATCTATCTTAGTTTTCTCTTTCATATCACTGTATTTGAAAACTCAGCCGGTTAGATGTTTTGGCCTTCCGTAATTCCCAACTATCTGTACTGATTCTGACCCATTGGTTTGTGACTTTCGTTTATAATTCTATCTGCCTTCTCTATTACCAGGATTTTGCTATTTAGAGCGCTGCAGCCAACTTTGTAGTTTGTATTCTTGTTTCTGCTGATGTTGTTGATCCGTGAAAACAAATGTTGCATGATTTTGTTCTACTGAATATCTATCTTAGTTTTTAGTAACCAAATTCATTTATTTTAAAGTGATATCTGAAGTGAATTGTGAAAATTTAGAATCAGATTTCAAGCAAATAGGGTCCGAAGTTCGTTAAATTTGAATAATTTCTGATGCACTCATTACACCGTGTATACATGAAATATATCAAGGCATATTTAGTTCCAAGTTTGTAACGATTAAAACTATTGATGCTACGAAAAAAATTTGGTATAGTTCTTCATTAAATCACCTTAATAATCCATTTCCGGATGTTCGCCTGTCTGTTTGTCCGTCTGTCCGTCTGGGATCACGATAACTCAAAAACGGGAATAGATATCAAGCAAAAATTTTTATAGCGTGTTAAGGACTTAAAAAGTGAGGTCGAGTTCGTAAATAAGTAAAATAGATCAAGTGGGTCCTGGGTCCGTAGGACCCATCTCGTAAACCGTTAGATATAGAACAAAAGTTTAAATGTAAAAAATGATCTTTATAAAAAAATAAATAACTTTTGGTGGAAACATTTTTTCGTGAAAATCACTATTTTACCCGTGAGGGTGCAAATCAAATACGTTAAATTTAAACGTTTCGTATATTATGAACTTGTTTGTTTGTTATAGCATATATATTTATATATAGAATATCCACTGCGGAAGTGAGAAGATAAATACTGTTATTGCTTTGTGAGTAAGATGCCTCTTTTTACTTGTTTTTAATTAGGAAATGTCTAAAAATAAGTAAATTCATTTTGTGAAAAAATACGAACTGTATTGTGGTGAGCATCCGTCTATGGGAGTGGATTACCTTTCGAAGCTTAGAGTATAAACTAGAATTACCATTGACAAACTCTCATTATTTTTTAATTATAGACAGAGCTGTATAATTAATCCAAACTGTCTCGCCATTATGCTTCCCATCAAAGCCAAACAATATTCAATCAATCATCAAAAATATTATAAAATCACCAAAAATAATAATTTCCTCTCGTCCACTATTTAATTTGTTGATGTAAAAAAGGTAAAAAATAAAAATAAACAAAAAAGTTAATAAATTAATTTAAATAAATAAAAAATGACGCCAGAAATAATAACATAAATGGGTGGAGTCAATAAATGATGACTGGGTTGATTGAGGCAGGAGGGTGTTGCTACTGTATTACATACTAGTGACAGTGAGTACAACTAACGGAGCTGCTACTACTGATGATGATGAGTGATAACTCATCATCAAAATGTATATGATGATGATATTATGATGTGTTTATCGTTGATTGAATGACTGGATAGATAGATATGTGTGTTGTATGTTGTTACAAACCAAAGTGGTGACATCTGCTTTTGTGTATAAAGCTTGTTTTTTTGTTCATCATGTGTACACTGTTTTATAAACACGGCAGTGTATGTATAGTGTGTTTTGTAGAATTTCTGCTGATAATATAAACAATTAAGATTTTAGAAATTGGACTAACGAGCGGAATAAGAGCTAGAATAGGTTAAAAATGGAGATTACTTATTGAAAAATGAGCTTTCAGGAAGATTTTTCTAATAATTATCCTTGCAAACATTTTTTTGTAGAGAATGATGAAGTAAATACTAAAAAATAATATGTGAAAAAAGAATTTCAGTTTATTCTGCTAAGTTTTAGGAAATCCATCATCTGGCATCTAAGTTATTCTCTAAGTTACTACTTAACAAGTGAAATTAACAAAATTAAAAAAACCCTTGACAAATTTTTCGAGTACGGAATCTTAAATTCGCACTTGAAACATATCTAAGAACACTCTCTATTAAATTATCTTTTGTTAAAGGCTTTTCCAAACTGAACCAATTTTGAATATCATCGCCTATTTTTTAGTTTTTTTTTTCGGCTATGGAACCCTAAACTCGCACTTGAAACATAGCTAAGAACTTTCCATTAAAAGACATTTCAAGCGAAATAAAAAAATTAAAATTGTTTCATCCGTTTAGACACTATGATGTCACGGACAAACAGGCAGACACACACACATAGCGGTCAAACTTATAAACACCTTTTTTATTTTAGTTCGGGGGTTAATAATGGTATATTTCCTATCAATTTTTAAGTTTAATTGATATCAAAGTGTTACATAAAGCTCGTTATATCATACAAAGTGACTTCAACGAACTTAGAACAATAGTCTAAATGTGGTAAGGTTATATTGGCTGTCCAAGAAGGACACATTTAGGCTACAGAGCCCATTGTGATATCGTATGTGTGTTTGACCACCTTAGCCGCTGATAATTTCTTTTTGCAGCACCTTAATTATTTTCAGAAGCTGAGTGCACCTTCTACGTGCATATACCAAGCACTACACCAGCCCATCATAACTATTAATTAAATTAATTTTTGCTGTGACGGCGGTAATCGAACCCGCTAACCTAGGCATACCGCGAAAGAAATTGGTTACGCCTTAACCAACTGAGCTACTAGGGCTGACAACAATAGTCTAAGAGTTGTAAAAAATTATTCTCTTTTCGATATATCTTTCACTACAGGAAAGCACACAATAATCATACCGTATATTTTTTTATATATTTCCCTTACATGATCAAATCGCCTCGCCTACCCCACCTTATAATACAAACAAACATGGTAAATTATTATTTCCACAAATGTTTTACATACTATCCATAACTGTCAAATATTCCAAAATTTTCTGTCTCATTTTTACATATAAATTATGCATATCTTTGTTTTTTATTTCGTAGTAATTTATAACTGAATTTTATTTTTATGTACATACCACAATCATTGATATTTGATAGATATGTCTGGCACCATTAATAAATTATTAAAATATATAGTCGTTAAATAATTTAAAGGCCATAATACAATATGCGATCAGTCTCATGGACTATATCTATATGCGATTTGATTTATTCCTACTATCATGCTTAAATAAAATGACAATCGTATTCTGGAAATAATGTTTGAGATATTTGGGTCGTGAAAACGATATTTTCCCGCTGGTTCTATAATATAATAATATTGTAAATAAATTAAGTTGGTCTATCTTTTAACCCCAAAAAAAAAAGGAATGTTATAAGTTTGACCGCTATGTGTGTCTGCCTGTCTGTCTATGGCATCGCAGCACCAAAAGGGATAAAAAGATTTTGATTATTTTTGTTTCGTTTGAAAAGTAATTTAATGAAGAGTGTTCTTATCTTTGTTTTAAGTGCGAGCTTAAGGTTCCGTAGCCAAAGCAACTAAAAAATAGGCGATGATCCTCAAAATCGGTTCGGTTTGAAGAAGTTTCTAGGTTAGGTTAGGTTAGGTTATATTGGGTGTCCACGAAGGACACACTTAGGCTATAGAGCCCATTGTGATTCTATATATGTGTTTTACCACCTTTCCGCTGATAATTTCATTTATCAGCTCCTCAATTTCAGAAACAGAGTGCACCTTCTGTATGCATATACCATGCACTACACCAGCCCATCACAACTATTAATTAAATTAATTTTGTTGCGACGGCGGGAATCGAACCCACTTCCCTAAGCATGCCGCGGACGAAATTGGTTACGCCTTAACCAACTGAGCTAATAGGGCGAAGAAGGCTCTAAGGAAAAAGGGATTTTAATGGAGAGGGTTCTTAGATATGTTTCATGTGCGAGTTTAGGGTTGTGTACCAGAAAAATTTGACGGAGTTTTTTAAATTTTGTCAAACTTGTTTATAACATTCCATTCATTGCCAACTTAATAAAAGTAAATAAAAAAGTTCAGTTTTTAGGTACTAGATTTGTGACTTATGCGTTGGAATTTTTTTACAAAAATATTCGTCATAAAAAATTTCTTAAGATAAAAATCCAATTTAAAATAAACGTAACTGCATGACAGAAAAACTCACTTAGATAGAAAATCTAATTTTGATCAAACTTTAAAATATTTTCATATTGATCAAAACGACAACATAAACAAATTTATAAACATAGTATTTATCAGAAGTTAACCATTAGCTAACATCTTAAAATACTGTAAGGAATATTGTCATTGCTGGGTGCAAACAAACCCTAAGGGGAGTCCTATGGTTAAAATGACAAAATGTCTTCAGGAAATATTCTACAAAACTCTATCAAAATAATATATTGAATTGAAGTTCAGCGCTTGGAGATAAAGAAAAACAGACTAAATTATAAAGAATAACGGGGGAATACATGGTTGGATCGACATGATTGTATCGTAGCTTAATTCGTTCTCATAAGAGTTTACGTTAAATCAACAATAATTACAGAAAGTGGATTTAAAGACGTCAAATGGTTGTTGTTATTTCGTCTCCATATTCCAGCATTTAAGCCAGCATTCCAGCCAGTTCATACAAGATCAAAATGATTCAAAGCGAAAATTTAAGAAATCTTAAATTGTTTTTTTAACGCAGCACAATGTGCCCCCAAGCCTCGTAGTGCGTAACAGAGCACTGCTGACCAAGTCTTTTTGCCTAACATGATCTAATCTTGGACTCGAAAAAAAAAAGTCAGTGCGATATCAAATCCGATTATCTCTGTAGTAAATGCCTGAAATATTTTCATTTAGACAATCCTTTATTCACATAAATCAAAGCAATTCGTGCAACGCGAGTAGGTAACAGTTTCTAATGTAATGCTTTTTCACTGAAATATAAATCTCACAAAGACAATTGAGGGTTAAAAATAGTACCTTTACTTTATGATAATAATAATGAATGATGTGGGTGGAGAGGATATATATGTTGTTTGATAGAATAATGATATACTTAATATTAGTTACAGTTACTATATATACGTACACTTAATGACATGTTTGACAAAGATTAATGCTGATATAAACAAGTGAAAACAAACAATTGACTGAGTTAATTGTTGAAATACCATGTATAGGCAGTGTTGATAACTCTGTCACATTTCACATACATACATATCTGACATATTTAACTGATATTCTCATATAATGCGCAAGTGTTGATGCGCATTCGTTTGTTTTTTTTGACGTCATGTAAATAACAAAAGATATTCACTTTGATATTCCTATACTATAAAATTTGTACCTAATTAACGCCCTCGTGGGTAAACAGTGATGTTTACAAAAAAATGTTTCAAACAAAAGTTGTTTATTTTTTTGTAAGGAACATTTTTTACATTTAAACTTTTATTCTATCTCTAACGGTTTACAAGATGGGTACTACGGACCCATGACCCAATTGACCCATGTTGCTCATTTACGAACTTGACCTCACTTTTTACGTCCTAAGCACGCTGTAAAAATTTCAGCTTGATATCTCTTTTCGTTTTTGAGTAATCGTGACCACAGACGGACGGACGGACGGCCGGACGGCCGGACGGACGGACAACCGGAAATGGATTAATTAGGTGATTTTATGAACACCTATACCAATTTTTTTTTTGTAGCATCAATATTTTTAGGCGTTACAAACTTGGGACTAAACTTATAATACTATGTATATTTCATATATACATGGTATAAATATATTAGTCGATAAGTTTTTTGTTGAAACTATGTGGTTCTTATAAAATGAACTGCGATTAAACAAAAATATATTTATAAAGAATAATAAGAATACGACTTTATTATGAACCATATGGTATATGTATGAAGACAATGTTTGAAGTTGAATATTATAACAACTAATTTAAAATGACATACCTCATTTGTGATTTTATTTATAACATTAATCATATAATTAAAGATGCCAAAATATATTTGGAAACTTTTCATTGAGCATTTTTGATGGAAATTGTATTTTCATGAACATTTCTCTAAGAATATTAAGTTAGTTACATTTTAAGTGTATTGAAGATGAACTAGTATATTGATCATTTTTATAAATTATTAGGTATTTTGTAGTATGCTCTAAAGGCAATCTCAACGATACCAGTGCGTTTCGAAATGTTGTTTCCAACATTTTTTGATTTTTTTGAGACAAATGTTCTACAGTCAAGTTTTTGATCATTGGGATAGTTATTTTTACACCTTCCAAGGATTCAATAAACCAATAGTCTCTCATTAAAGTGAAGACAAATTCGGCATTTAATTTCTATCGAATATATTCGATTTTCTTTTACATATTACATGGTTTTGCAAATTAAAAATACTGATGCTCAAAATCGAATTTCGCAGGCCGTTTTAGGATCATCCCTACATCAGGTATATAGTTTTTCTCGGAAAGTAACAGGAAACCTGTTATACATTTTGTATTATAAACTAAAATACTGCGGCGTACTGATTTTCCCATCGTTACACCATATTTGATATAAATATATATATATATAAATATATATATATATATATATATATATATATATATATATATATATATATATATATATATATATATATATATATATATATATATATATAATAAGAACACTTGGAATAACTTAACTGTTGCGATCTTAATTACCTACAGCTTTATACTTCGTATCCTTTTGTGCTAATATTAATACAAATACACAATTTAATTCGCTACGTATATTGATACCTCCCACATCTAAGTGTCTCTGTTGATATAAATATATATATATATATATGGTCAATATGGTGTAAGGATGGAAAAATCAGTACGCCGCAGTATTTTAGTTTATAATACAAAATGTATAACAGGTTTCCTGTTACTTTCCGAGAAAAACTACAAAAAAATAATACATATTTGTCAAATTATTTCACCAATACAGAGACACTTAGATGTGGGAGGTATAAATTGTGTATTAATATTAGCACAAAATGATACGAAGTATAAAGCTGTAGGTAATTAAAATCGCAACAGTTAAGTTATTCCAAGTGTTCTTATTTGTAACCTTACATATGATTAAGAGAAAGAATCCTAATTTTTTTAAATGTTTTAACTGGGGCGATTAAGATGACATAAAATACGTAAATACATTTTCCAGAAGAATGAAAAACAATTCAATAAAAGTTTCCTAAAAACTACCGGAAATATCGTGAAATGAGGCAAGAAAATATTAAATTGTGCGAGAGTTTTGTGTGGGCATTGCAAAATTCAGAATTACACTTAAACTTTTTTTTTAATATCCGGCCGTTTCAAATGACCACACCAAATTAACTAAACCAACCATGACTTCCAAAACATAATACTCCTTACCTTATCTTATACAATAATATTACATAATGTCTAAAATTATGTATACCTTTTTTACACATAGATTCAAAAGGCATTAAATGATTTATGGTCAGTTTTACAACAAATAAATTTTTTCATAAAATGACAAAAAGACACATAAAGTATAATATAGAAAAAAAAGAATCTCTAGCAGCTAGTAGACCTCCTGTTTTTAAAAATAACGCCTTTTTGTATATAAGTACCTAAAAATACGATTTATTTATAAAAAGTGTCATATATCATTTTGTTGTAATATATAATCCGATGTTCCACTTAAAGCTTACGATTATTTTGACCCAATTATTAACAATAAATTATTATACGATTTTTGTACATCTGCTCTGATTTATATTTTTGGGGACATGTAATCTATGTATTTTTTTCGGATTAGTTTTAGAATGAAATTATTTTTTTAAATATGTGTTGGTATGTAATTTTTATTAAAGCCCCTTGTATTTGACAAGATTGGATACATATTGTGTAACAGAAAATATTTATGTGAAGATTACCTCAAGTGTTAGTTATGTAATTTATTTTTCAATCAACGTTATCTAACGTAATCAACTGGGTTTTAAGTCTTCCGTGACTTCCAAAACCATTTCTTAGCAGTAGCTCTCCATAGAAGAGCAGCTTATAAGATTGATGATAATACTTTTATTTCTTTTTATGAACTTTACTTATCCTGCAAGCGCATCTTAAGTCACTCATCCTAATTCTCAAAATTACAATACTGTTTCCAATTGCACCAATTGAAGTAGTTTCAAAAATTGACTAATTGTCTACATTTTTTGTGCGATAAATTTGTAGTAACACTTCTATAATTCAATTGTATTTAGATGAAATACCGGGGGGAAAATAGCTAGTATTAAAAAAATAAATATCGTTTGGTTTAAAGCAACTTTGGATTCGAGCAACTACCTTTCGTCAATAAAATTAGTAAATTAATAATAAAAATAATAATTAAACTTGTTGTATTACTTGTTTGTGTAAAACTATTTAATTATTTCACTAAAAAATTTTGTAGCTATCCAAGCTAAAAAGAAGAAAATAATTACTATTTTATAAAAACTAAAAAAGCTCAACTAAAAATCATTTTATTGGTAAAAAGCGTGGGGTGCTTTTTAAGATACTTTATTATGACTTTTACACCAATATCTCAAGAAACTATTTACAATGACTGAAATCTAGCACCCCACGCTTTTTTTAATGATAAAATGATTTTTTCTTAAGCACTCTCGTCCTTTGTCTTATTTTTTCAAGCTTTTATTTAACTGACAATGTTTGTATGTATTATGTATATACATTTGTCCGGGTGGAATCTTGCAACTAATTTTTGAAGCAATGGTAAGGTAAGTGGCATCCTAATTTTCCCACCGTTTCATCCATATTTGGTATACATGTGGTTTTAATCTCAAATTTAGAATGAGTGCCTCAAGCTTTTACGAATAGTCGCGCATAAGTGATTCATAGAAAAAATTATTTTCTACTTTAAAGTACAATAAAACCTTGTGCTCTAAAAAGTATTTTTTATTTAATTTTTTTATTAAGATTAAATCAGAAAAGTATTAAAATACACAATTTTGTTTTATCTCTCAGAACTTCAAAGTTTGTTAAACATTACTCTTAAACTTAAAATTTCGATTACAACGAAAGCATATGCATACTTGTTGAACCTTAAACGACTGTTTAAATGATTTTGAAACAATGTTTTGGCGTTCAATCACTTGACTACGTATTATTTATTATTGTAAGAAATAACGTCCTCTAAAATATTGTCTAAAACAATACACGATCTCTTGCTTTCTCGTAAATTATTGCGAGAAATCTTTCCTTGTATTTCATTTTAGTACTGATGATCACAAAAATTGTGCACCTTTTCATCTTTTTAAGCGTTCCATACAAAAATATCGGGGAATTGTCCTAACTTATGTCTTTTAACTAAAGTAACATTTTCTGTGAATTTCTAATTCAGACTCACGTGACAACAAAATTATTGAGAATTGACAATGTTTTAAAACCATTTATCATTGAGAACAATGAAAACAAAAATTATTTAACCAAAATACAATAATACAAACGACACTTATTGAAAAATGATGCGTTGTCAATGGTTTTAAATAATCATTAATATTTCTTCCCCAAAAAAACCATTTAATTTGTTCCTTTTTTTCGGAGATAATTTTACATAAAATCAAACAAGCATATTTATCTATTAATCACGTATTGTGTTATTGTGTGTTGTTTGACGACTTTGGTACAGAGAACATCTGGGATTGACTCTTCTTTGAGTAAGTGTACAAAAGTCGGTGAGTTGATGTTTTTAGTTTGCCCATTGAGAATAATTATCAGTTTTTCAAAAACGTTTGTGAAAGGGTGGGCAAGGCAGATCGATGCCTTAAGCTCTTAAAATATCTCTACGGAAAACTTTTCGGATACAAATATTGCCGGACAAAATATTTAAAAGTATATCAAACATTGATTGATAAAGTTATAGAAATAGCTTCTGAAAATTGTTATCATAAGTAAAATCGTCATTACAGTCGGAGGCCTTCTTTTCCGTTCTGTAGAAAATTTTTTAAAGTTAGAGGTCCTTATAATGACGATTTTCTTGTGTCAGACTTTTTAGTTTTTGAACTTTATTTTATTAACTACATAAATTTATCATCGATTTTTAGCTTGTAATCTTAATCTCATGCTATGGCACGCACATATACAGTCATTAAATTGAAAAAATTTAACTTTGGAATATATTGTTGCTGGATAATTTACATATGATGTAATAATACAAAAACAGCCTGCTTTCTGTAAAATATGTAAAATTAAAAAAAAATTTTTTTTTAGGTGTCCTCTCTTATAGATCTTTCTTATAGAAAAGGTCTTTTTTCGAATTAAAACACTCGGGTTTTCAACAATTCACTTATGTTTTTATACCACAAATAAATTGTATTTACTTTCACCAATAACCTAAAAGTGAATTTTTTGATTACGATTAATTGAACATGTTTTGAAACTGATTGATCTCCATACCCTCTATCATTTTTTTACATACTCAATTCCGGTTAGTGTTCCCCAAAACAAGTGAAGAAATAAATTTCAACAAAAAAGGACAGCTGGTAAATTTTTTTTTGAAATAAAACCTTCATGGTCATTGTACACAAAATAAGTAATGCTCATTTATCCTGTCACATAAACTAATATTTATTATGATCAGGTTATTAAGTTTTCTGTTCTGCATTATGTTCTCGTCAAAAGAAAGTGCTGGGCTATTCACATCACAAAGAAAATAAATAATAATGAATAATTGTTTGTGCCTGTAAGGCCCTTTTGTTAAATGTTTATTATTATAAGTAAATTATTATACTACAATAGCCGATTCTTTTTGTTTGAAAAAAAGAAGTAAATTATGGTTTTAACGGCAAGCTTAACATAGCAAAACAAAAATCAAGTTCAAGTTTCCGCGGGAATTGTATGTTTAGTGTAGTGAACCACAGATCTTAACAACACTAACAAATATTAGTGTTGCAATTCAAAAAAATGCTTTCAAATAGAGAAAAAAGCTTTATTGTATTCATTGTTGCTAATTTTAAGCTTTTAACTTTATACTTTACTATACCTTCACTACGTATTTTCCACTTCTCACACCTGTAAGGCTTATAGATGAGCCGATGATTCATTTTAGAATACCAATTTTAGACACTATTGATGGTAAACATTCCTAAATTCAAATAGAACTTTGACTAAAACTAAGTCGCTCATTCCATTACTACTAAAAGTATAGATTAAATTGGGTTCCAAGACTCGCATTGCCCACACCTGAATAATGATAATGAAACGCTTGAAGAAAACTGTCCTAAAATACCCAAAAGCTCAAATTTACAGTCACTGTTTGAAAGCTGGATGAATACTTGCATGTCTTAATCAGTTAGATCTACTTTAAAATAGTAGCTTTTTTCATTGTATAGAAAAGTATGTTGTTTCTGAATGAAACTGCTATGACGTATGAAATATACATTGATTAATTTAGAATAAATAGCTTTCCATTCTTTTACTGACTTGAAATGTGTCTTTGGACGATGACACAAAGTTGCAGGCTTTGTCAGAGTTTTTTAGAGTGGATATTCAAATTAGAATTATGGATCATTTTGGAAACCGAGAAACTGGCTGACTGGACCCATAACACAAACGCTAGTATCTCTTTATCAGTTACGAAAAAATGTTTATTGGTTAATGTAATGAATTGAACAGAATCAGATTTCATGAGATACCAGAATCGTGCGTCTAACACACCATTTCTGATTATGGAAGAAGTCAATCTATAATGTTTGTCAAACAGAAAACGATTTATTTATTTTTTTGTGATAATATTATTAATATAATATGATTATTATTATAAAAATAAAATTTATGATGAAATATATAATAATACATTTAAAATAATGGCCATCGTTTTATAACAAATGCCTCTCATATCTAAATTTAAAATTTAAAGTATATATATGGTAATCATGTCATATATCATATTCTGGTGTGCTATGATGCAGAATTTATTAGCCTATTCTTTATTATTATATATTGTATTATATATTACCTATTATATGTGATATGTTGATATACAACTATGTACGACTCTTGAACTATAGCACCCTTCGTCTCTAACTACAAAAAAAAACTGTGATATCATCAGATTGGTAGTGATATAGTTTTTTTTTTTAAATAGGGGAATGATTGATATGAAAAAATTTAATCAAAATTTATTATTTATTGTCTAGTAAGAAGTGCTTAAACCAGCGTGGAATGAATTTTGTAGATTCTTCAGTTCTCAGTTATTTATCAAGCATTTAAATTAGAGAGATTCACCTTTTGCCATATCGTATAAATATGCAGCTAGTTTTTCGTTAACAACATGTTTTATTTGGGCAATTTTAAGGATAAAAGTTGAAATGACCACTTTGTGGTTGAAATATTTGTTTGGTGATACCGGCCTACTCATCTATAACTGCTGGAATTAATAATATCCGACTACTTTATTGAAAGATTTAATATTTTCATTTAAAATTCCGCGAACAAGCAGTTACTATGTATAGTGTATAGAATTAAATCTAATTTTCATTGAATTGATCTTGATCTTAGTTAAATAAATAATTTTCCCTCTGAAATCTTTCCAACAATAAAAACATTTATGAAGTGTATCTTGTGTCTTATACAGAAACAATACTTTTTTTAAACCAGGTTTTATTTTTCAGCATAGTTTCCACAACAGCTGCTTGTGGTTGTTATGTCTCCACAACAGCCAATTCAATTTTCTTAGTAGAACTTTAATCTCTCGTATTCGCCCAAATAGAAAAGGGTACCTTGTGATTAAAAACAGGCGTTTACGATAAAACTTGAAAATACTCGTATACTATTAAGTGAAATTTGGAGTTAAAAAAGAAAAAAGTCAAAACCAATTCCGTCGAATATGGTGAATGATCATTCAATTCGAGGCCTAATTCTTGAATTTTTGCTTTGCAAATACTAACTACTTTTTGTTTTAAGATGGCCGTTTGATCACGATTTCTTAACGTAGTTTAAAAAGCAAGTGTTCCTCCGTTATGGATTTTGTGATTGTAAACTTTCGAAATAACAAATTTCTATAGCTATTCCAAAAAACAGATGCTATCAAATTCTCCGGCGTAAGAACCGTTAGGTTTTTTGGAGTCAATTGACATACGAATGTTCAACAAAACTTAATTGGGATAAATAAAATTTCCCAAAATGTGAAAGCGCAATTTTTATTATAAGTAACGGCATCGTCATGCCTGGTTTGAAACTGTTGAGACTTTCAACCTTCGTAATTTTACGTCAACATACATCAAATTTGCAATAATATATATCTTATATTACATTATTATATACTAGAGTGATATCCACCCGCTTCGCGGGGTTTAAAAGTACAGATTGGTAAAGATTGCTCTCGTTTATCCCCTTTCTATAACACTCGAAGAAATGGTAAGGATTGTTTTACATAGTTAAAATATATGTATGATTTTCTATTTTTTTAAATGTAAAATAGTAATTATTCATTGAGTATATCAGAGAAGATGGCCGTGAAATATTTTATATTGACTATTTTTACAGAAATCTGTAATTTATGGTAATGTCAAATAACTACTTTTACTGCAATCTGTAATTTATGGTAATGTCAAATTAAATTATTTTTTTATATTTTTTTATTAATATATCTTTATAAATTATATCTCATGTGTTAATCTGAAGTATGAGCTATATTGCTGTACAGTTTCATTAAAAATCATTCGCTAGTTTTAGCGTGAAAGCGTAACGAACAAACAAACAAACATGCTTACTTTCGCATTTATAATATATAGAGATTATAACAGGTTCAGTAAATTTTACAGCTTTTTATGAATATTTAGTATTCTGTATATTGGCTATCCATGAAGTCTGGACATAAGTATGAATGGTTTACATTGATATTTCCTGTATTTTCAAACCACAGGGACACTTTAGTATTCACATTTCCTGTCGAAGTAATTGATATAAAAAAAATTAAGTTTTATTTTAAATGGGAATTTTTATTTTAACCCTTTTTTATTTCCGTTTCCAACTGTGTTTATTCAGTGTAATTAAGGCTGTAAGCTTTTTTTATATTTATTTATGTTTATTTTTTTATATTAATTTATTCATCAATAACTAATTAATAAATTTTAATAAACATAGTATGCAAGTTTTTTTTCATAAATGAATTTAAATAATTAATTAAGTAGAAAAATTAACGAATCGTGTGGACAAACAAAAACAAATAATACGTTTTGTATTCAAATTTTTATTTGTATTTTAGTTAAACAATCTCGTGCTATAACACCATTCAGTGGCTGCGTTCGTATTTACTTTCAGAAAAACGTGGCTTTTATTTTTAATAGTTTGATCGAGGAATTAGTTATTCATATGGATAAACACACACAAATATGATTTTTTTTTCATGCTAATGTGCTAGTATGGAATCATTTCTATTTTTCGTTATTTTAGATAATTTGGCTGTAACGATTAATTCTGAACTACAGTAAAAAGAATTTAAAGTGTATCTTGTACTTCGTGAAATGGATGCTTTCGAAACTACACTATATCAAGAGGAACCCTCACTTTAGAATCATCTTCGGGAACCGTCACTTCAGTCTTTTCCATAAGGTCGCGTGGAGGCACAAATAATCTAACCCACTATTATTCAGATAGAATATTTTTGTAGGTTGTATAGATTTTTCAACAATGAGACCGTATAACTTAATTTTAGCCAACTTATATCAACAATTGAACTTTTTGTAGACGGTGTACATCTTTGTAACTTTAAAAGATAATGCACAGCGGTGTTTTCAATACCAATATATTATTTAGCATGTGAAATTTTTCGCAGTTACAACCTATGTGCAAAAAATATACTTCCATTGCCAAATGGCAAAAACCTTTATGCTCGTCCACTCATTTGCTCGATTCTGACTAACATTGATATCGCTGGGCAAAGTATACAAAGATGAAAATTTTTTAGTGTTCTTATTGCGTGAATATTAACGGGGCAGTATCCCTCAAAAATTGTAAATTGTGTGTTTTCTCGAAGGATTTTTAACCATGCGATTCAGAAATTTTATAAAACGCAAGATTCTAATGCTTCATCCTTCTTTTGCCCGATTGCGATATATTAATTCATTATTAAGTTTGCCACGTTAAAAAATTTTCTCCACAGATGGATGTTGTACGAGGTTTAAGCATTTCAAATAATAAACATTTTTAATACCTTGAAGGCTCATATATTTTGTCCCTAGAAAGATGATCGTTCGCTATAAAATAAGAAAACCGGCGAACGAGCATGGTAGGATGTCTACCAAATTTTAGTTGAAAATTATTAAAATTCAACGAATTTCATTTCTAATATTTTTGAACCGTTAAAATAATACGAAATAAGTTATTATTGATCTTGACATGAGCAGTATAATTTTTAGTACAAGAATAATCTTTAAAAAGATTCCGTTACATTGACTAAACATAAAAATTACAATAAATTACGAATATAACGTTACAAGTTAACGATACAAAAAAATAGACTCACTCCATAGATTATCACATCACATAAATTAAAATTTCATATATAAAAATGTGTATGCGAATGAATAATAAAATATAAAATGCTTTTTAAAACTATCAACATTTTTCTTTTGAAACAAATATTGAGTAGCAAAAAAAAGGTCATAAAAATGATTCATTATCACAATTTTACCTCCGTGTCCGTCTATTGGCGTGTCGTTAGTGTAAGTAAGTATGCGGAGTCGTTTTACTGAAAATTTTTGTTAAAATGAACCAACACATTGTAATATGTACATCTACAGAATGGCTCAAAAATTTAAAATCTTCTAAAAAACTAAAAACTGTCTACTTACAGCAAAGTTTTCAAAACTTGTCTAAAATTAATTCCTGTGTGGTTAACATGCTAATCGGATATTTTTAACGACGTAAAACCTAGAGTATTTATATTTACACGATATCTGTGGAAACAGATTGTTTTGAGATTTCGTAATGTTTATTCATTAGCGCAAAAACTTCCAAATTTCAACGACTGTCATGGTAAAGTTATACATTACTTATGGCATGCGAACGTCGTTGAAATTCAGAAGTTCATGCAGAATATTTTCCGTGCCCTCTGAAAAGTATTATAAGACAGAAATTCTGAAAAGAGACAGAACAGAGCATCTCAACATAAAGTGTTCTAAGGATTCTTGCTGTATTTGGTAGTATACCGCGACTATTATTTTCCATTTCATGGCCATTTAAAATTATTATGTCTAGAGAAAACCGCATGAGAGAAAAAGCTTCCCTCTTATTAATTAATAATAAATTGAATTATCTAATAAAAAAGTATTTATTTGCAAAGGATTAATGTTCAAAATCAAATACATATTTCCTTTCTCACTTTTATAATTTTTTTCGAATGAGAATGCTCAGAAATTAGTAAAAGTTTTTTGGGACACCGTATATATTTTAAGACAGTAAAATTAAAGTAATGTAAACATGAAAACTGTATGAAAATATATGAAAATGTGGAGAATAAACACTGGCGCAATCAGTGTAAAAGTGATAGGGGCGTTTGAAAATACTCTTAAAACAATATGAAAATACTTGGAAATGTGGGTAATTCTCATTGGCGTAATCAGTGGGATAGTAATGAGACATGGAAATACTTCTACAATAATTATTAGCTGTTTAGCCTACTACCAATTTTATATGGTATAGAATATATGTATATACAGATTCTACAACTGAATGTAGAACTTTGCACTTCCTGAATAAGCTTACCAAGCTTAACAAAAAAGCCCTTTACCACATTTTAATCTGTGGCTTAATGTACGATATATTGTTATCTGAAAAATTAAAAATTCCATCCATTCACAGAGCACTTAAAGTCAGTTGGCTTAGTAGACGTAACATTGTCTACATGGCTCGTTATCCATTTCTTTCAGATATCAAAGTTCACTGTGTAACCAGGAAACCAAAATTAAAACATGTTACTAAGTTTAAGCATTTTGATATTTAAATCAAAATAAATATAGGAAATATTATATTGGCATTACCACCGTAGTATTACAGAAAATTGTGCAGGCGGAACGAGCTCCCAAAAGCTGAACATCATAGAATACAATTAGAAAATAACGAGCTTCAATAGACAGAATTCTTAAACATAATCGGCAAAACGAATTCATGAGATTTTTTTTTAAATATCCAGTTACGTCACTGTGTAAGTGTAAGATTAAGAGTCATAGGTTACTTTGCGAGCCATAATAGTAAAAAAACCGGCAAACAAATGTGATATGAAATATAGGATCCAACTCCCATGTCTATTCCTCTCTCCTATCCCCTCAATTAAAATATTTAGTTTCTTTTTCGTTTCTTGAATATTAAACAAAGATAGGAATATGAGAGATGTGCATGTGATGTGATGTTTATATGAGTGAGTTAAGAGGTGAAATTTTTATATAACTACCTTACGTGTGAAAAATTATAGCACGGACAACCTCAGCATTGTGGCCTCATAATAGAATAACTAACATATTTATTGGGGTACTGTAAAATATGTTATGACATTTATTATTTTAACCCATCTATCGTTCTCTTTTTATTCCATATATATCTGTTTCTTTTTCACACATATTATTTACGATATAAAACGAACATAAATATTATGGTTTTTATTTGTTAGGTTTAGAAGTTCTTTCTTCGTCTACAGCTTGCTTGTACTTTACGAGTCAGAGACAAGGTGGAAAGCTCTTTTTTTGTAACAATAGTTTTACTAATTTCAACCCATGTTTTTACAAGAGCTCACTAATTTGTACCATGAGTCAAATGGAAGGATTTCTATTGATCTGTTCTTATACTCCCAAAGGAGTATTGTAAGTGATACGAACTTACCTATTTTAAAAATTAATTCTATATATACGCTACAAGACAGCCGATCAAAATATGAAGATTAACTTGAGCCCCTAGCTAAAGTTTGCCGTTGTTCAAGTTAATGAAAGAGTATATTCAGTACTCATAATCCTTACATTCATAATCCTTCTGTTGATACTTATCCCATATCCACAACCACCTTTCTAAAAATTTCCCTAATTCATTCAGTTCTTATAAGCCTTTTTAAGTATACGTAGGTCATTGATCAATAAACTCTTTTTAACTTCCACAATCACCAGATAAGTGATTGCTCTCAAAGCAGAAAGTATGAATTCTTTATTTAGGAAATTATTTATCAAAAAAAAGAAGAGTTATTCATGTTTATAGTTCTTAAACCATTTTGGTTTTCAGCTTATTCAGGTGGTTTAACATCCTCTGCTCAGTTTTGTAGTTGTAAAATCAACAGATAGGAACATTCGATTTATGGAACGAGTTTACCACGCATGCTGCGCAAATATAAGTATATTTGAAAGATGTATTATAGACTGTAAGATAAAAAGAAATTTGGATGTCTAATTGTATCGATTTTGCCTCGAAGGGGGTCAAATGAACTGCGTAAAGAACATACCTTAAAGTTCGTTTCCCACTCTTAAGGTAAGGCCCTAAATCCATTGGTCATTTGCAGATCTTATGTTAGTATTTTTTGTGACACTCTAGACATATACTTTTTAGTTGGTAGAACACTAAAACTCAGAGTATTGTCGAGTTTCAAAATAGGACATTCAAGTATTCTGTAGCAGGCTTATTGAGGGAATTCCGAATTTTTCCTCACATTTCTTATTAAAAATAAATAAATAATTGAGTTTTGCTAAATAATTTAAATTATACCTTTTGATTATTTAGATAAAATTCTTATGTTTATCTTTCGGAGCAGAGAGGAGTGCATAACATTTTTATCATTGAAAATTTGCTGACAAAAAGCTTAGGTGTCTCCTTCGAGGACAACCAATATAACATAGCTTAGTTTGCTGACAATACATCAGCAAACAAGTAAAATTCATAATATTTTAATGACTCTAAATATGTAAAATTAATTTATTAATATGTTAGTCACGTAAAAATTTCATTTCAAGAAACTTCTCCCCCTCATTCTAATCAAAACTGGTTTCCTCCGAAACAGAAGCGAAAAAATGAGATCTGCTGCAACTGGGATAACAAAATGAAACATCTTCTTGCAAAAGGATGATATCACTTAAATGGAGAAGAAGCGTATTTTAAGAATACATTATTATAATGGATGATTCATTTGAGGAACTTTTTTCAAAACTAAAAACATAATTAAAAAACCAAATTTATTGGATTATCTTTATAATGATACAAAAAGCTATTCTTGACATTTACATTTTTTAAATTATTTCTTTCAAGTATTTTCCGTAACTGCGGTTAATATGACTCATTTTTCAGTTGCAATTTTCGACTTATCCACATTTACTCTGTACGCGACTTATCAACATTTACTCTGTAATTTACCTAGTCCCAAAGGAAAAAGAATAGGGGTGTAATGCTACGCGACTTATCAACATTTACTCTGGAATTTACCTAGTCCCAAAGGAAAAAGAATAGGGGTGTAATGCTCAGGATGCAGACGGCCAACTGAAAAATGTTCGCAGGATTAAGATTCATTTTGAAATATCATGTTATGATGTATAAGACATTTTGTATAAAACAATTTACGTATATTATATAATTTTATATGATAAGAAGCAAAAAATTGTATTTTGTTAAAATAAATGTGCAGATATTTTTAGTGTTGAATTTTGTTCTTTTATAACACTTTTATTATTAAATATTTTTCTTTTAGAGGCGGAACAGCAAAAAGGCAACATTTGCAAACACGAAGGATCGTATGGTTTTGAATAAATAGAGTTTTCGTAACTACGAGAGAAAAAGTCTGCGAGAAAAAAAATCAATATTTCCTGAAATAAAGATATAGTAAAATATAACTTACCTACTTTATACCAAATGTAAAGTAAATACTTGCACATCATTTTAATAATAAAAATGTTCAGTTATGATGTAAAATACAGTGTGATTTTTGAGGTTAAAAATCCTAAAAACGAAAAGATTGGCAAAACGTAATTCGCAGTAACTCACGCTTATCTATTTACCTTTGCTAATGCCGGAAGTACGGCGCACGATTAAAATTTGGAGAATTTTTGAACAAGGCATAATTATATTCCGATCGCATAGTTTGTTTCGACAAGTTCTACACTTACAGATATCGGAAAAATTGCCCAAATTGTTTACCATAGCTTTGAATGAAGTCGATTAGTAATTAATAAATGTAAAAGAATTGGGCCTTACTTATTTGAACAAGATTTTTACTAAATATGACGAACGCAATTTCTACCGATATTGTCTTAAAAATGAAGTATACAGTTTTTATGAATAACATTAAAACTTTAAAAAACATAAGGCAGCAAGTGAATAAGAAAAATTGTTTATCAAAGGCATTCTTTGTAACAAGTATTTCTAATTTCTGAGGATCTTAAGATATTTCTTTCCCCGCACTGCAATAAAAAATTATTGCAATAACTATAGATTACAACTTAGTTTTTTAAAGTCTTACTGTAGTATTACTACTACTAACGAATGAAATACAAGTAAGAAATGCACATAAATGGTAGGTTGAACTCCATTAAAAATAATACTCTTAATATAATATTTAATTTAATATTTTATAGGAATTAATGGTGAATATTTTTCATTTTTCTTAAGGATTCAAAATATAATATTTTTCCAAATATTGATTTGTTTGTCAAAGCCGTAATTCTTTCTGGAAAAAATTAAAAAGATTGCCATTTTTACAAGCTCTAAGTGTGTTAAAAATTTCATTTTAATTGTAATCATGTTAGGCGTGGTAAATTGTCTTTAAATTTTAACAGCGAGTATATAAGGCTTTTAATTACTGATATTACAAATTTTGAAGATTTTCTAATATTTTGCTTGCGTGACCCAACTACCTTAAGACTCTAAATGTTTTTTCTTTGCCAACAAAAAAATTGAATAAAATAATAAATCGAGATTTATAACTGGAAAAAAAATTATAAAGTTCAAGTCTACACCATTTGTAAAAAGATGTTTTTATACCATGTATATATGAAATATACATAGTATTATAAGTTTAGTCCCAAGTTTGTAACGCCTAAAAATATTGATGCTACAAAAAAAGAATTGGTATAGGTGTTCATAAAATCACCTAATTAATCCATTTCCGGTTGTCCGTCCGTCCGTCCGTCTGTGGACACGATAACTTAAAAACGAAAAAAGATATCGAGCTGAAATTTTTACAGCGTACTCAGGACGTAAAAAGTGAGGTCAAGTTCGTAAATGAGCATCATAGGTCAATTGGGTCTTGGGTTCGTAGGACCCATCTTGTAAACCGTTAGAGATAGAACAAAAGTTTAAATGTAAAAAAATGTTCCTTATCAAAAATTAAACAACTTTGGTTTGAAACATTTTTTCGTAAACATCACTGTTTACCCGTGAGGGCGACAATTAGGGCGGAAATTTTATAATATGTACTATACTTGATCAGTACTATATGTACTATACTATCAGTTATGTATGTGTCACATGTTGGTATATGTAATGTGATAAAGAAATCAACACTGACTATACATGGTATTTCAACAATTAACTCAGTCAATTGTTTGTTTTCACTTGTTTTATCTACAATGACTGTAACTGCTACAGAATTGTTAGAAAATCGTTCCTAACTAAAAATGCTTCTAAAGGTCTGATAATGGACACATTGAATAAAAAAATTCTACACCATTTTCTTAAAACAGAACAAAAGATTATTATAATTTGCAGTTATTTTTATTACTATCTAGTTATATTATAACTGGTAACGATAATAAAGTTGGCGATACTGAACACACAACAATATCAACATACAAAAAAAAGTCGACTAAACATATTTTCATGTTTTCTTTTAAAAACTTATTATCTTTTTTTTTTGTCTTTATGTTCAACCCGAGAAAACAATAGAAAATAGCTCGCACTAAAAATGAAAAATGATACAAGTTTTTATTTTCTTTAAAACAATAGTTGTAATTTGGCTTGTATAAATTATAACAAGTGTGTTTTTTTATTTTTTTAAAACTAATTGCGTTATAATCTTGGAAAAAATACAGCTTATTACAAGAGAAATGGTCAAATATAAAAATAAGTTTTATGTCTACAGAATTTTCATTTTAAAAAATCTGAAGATATAGTAAGAAATCATCATGTGACTCAATTTTAAACTATGTAATGTCCAGCGTTTATAACTTCCAAAACATACTTTCATGTTCGTACCCACGCACGTATGAACTTCCTTTTTTAATTATACTTAAGTTGTTTTATCGAGGCCAACTTTTTGAACTTTAAAGTGTGTTTTCGAGCCTAATAGTTTATTTGATTCGAATTTATATTTTTGCTATATATTAGTTATTTTAAATCAGAATTAAAAGATAGAACTATTTAAATTAAACTGTGTCCTTCAAAAATGTACTTTGTTTTTTTTAATGTTGGCCTCGATAAAACAACTCAAGTATAGTAATTTTAGTTTGTTCACGTACAGCTATTTCGTTTATAAGAAGTTAAACGTGAAACTTCTTCTCGTTCTTTTACCTACTTTTATTTTATCAATTTTCTCATCTCAAGCTGTTAAAATCATTGGGCAGTAATATATTTTAAGCATAAAAAATTATTGATTTCAGTAAAAAATCGTTCCCTTGGATTATTTGAGTTGAAAATTAAAAATTTAGTTCAATTTTAGTTCATTGAGGATCGGAGAGATAAATTCAAACTATTCCTCAAAAGTCGCTCATAATAATCATTAAACGAACATGAAAATGAACTTTGAATAATTTTTTTGCTTTTTTTGTCTTATATAAAGTCGGATAAAGGTATACATAAAATAGCCATTAGGGAGTTCTCAATGACAGCTCCAATTTTGATAATTTGTTTTCGAAATGTTCTTTTTTGTATATTATTTAAAATCAAAAACATTTCAGATGGGCGAAATAATCTGAAGGGGGAAAAGCCAATGTCGCGACGGATATATCGACGCCCGGCCTGAATCGCTAATGATAGAAGTTTGGAATTTCGAGAAGATGTTGATTTTATACTGCAGGTGTCACATAAGAAAGGATTTTTCGAAATTCATCCTCTAAAAGGGTGAAATAGGGGATGAAAGTATGTATGAAAATATACATAAACCGTCATTTTTGAGTTCACTACTTAACCGATTTTAAAAATTCTTCATTCTATAGGTGAAAGCAAAGCATTCTATAGATGAAAGAACTTTTAAAATCGGTTAAGTAGTGAACTCAAAAATGACGGTTTATATATATTTTCATACAAATTTGCATCCCCTATTTCACCCTTTTAGGGGATGAATTTCGAAAAATTGTTTCTTCGGCTGGGCGTCGATATAATAGTCGCAACATTGTCTATTCCAACTCTAGATTATTTCCCCGACCTAATATGTTTCTGATTTTAAATAATATACAAAAAAAAAAAAAAAAAACATTTTGAAAAATGTTATCAAAATCGGAGCTGTCATTGAGGTCTCCCTACTAAAGACACTCATTGCTGCGACTTATTAGCCAGAAAGGGTTTCAACAAATTCAGCTCTTAACCTTCTTTCTAATTTGGATATTGATAATCCCTAACTTTGCTGGTAATTATAATGATTACAAGAAAGTAGATTAGTTATTAAGGCGAAACGACTAATGGCTTGTGCTTTTGGGAACAACTGCATATAGAATGTGTATTATATTATTGAGGAATCATAATTAAAATGATTTCACAAAAAATAATTGTAAATTTAACAGAATAATGACTAGCCACTTTTTTTTGTATTTATGTATGTTAAAAAAGTTTTATTAATCTGACATATTTTTTTTTAGAATTAATGTTTTTTTATTATGACAAAGCATATTTTTGTTTTGTACTATCTATTTCTTCTCAGTGGGGTGTGAATTTTTAATTACGGCTATTATTTAATTGAGAAAATAGAACAATTAGTTTATCATGTCAGAAAAAAGTAACCGGATCGAAATCTTCTGTGAGTCATCCTTGGATTTTATATTTCTTTTTTGTAATTAATATCTATAAAAAATGCTATACAATCTTGAAAAAAATTCAACAAGATTTTTGTACAACATAACTGGAAAAAAGTTTAATTTTCGCTTTTATACCGTAACCTCTTATTGCCATCACACATAGAAATACTTAAGATCTTAGCGAATCACACTTTAATTTGTAAGCAAGTTTTTAATCTATGAACTAAACAAGCAAGCAAGTTCTGTATAAAATAATGGTACCAAAAGGCGCAGAAGTCATGCTTATTAGCGATAATGGCACAATTTAGCCGTTAAATAAACAGGATTATTATAATTTTTGGTCAAAAACATCTTAGGCATGCTTCTTTCATAATATTTTTAACCAGGATAAATTTTTTTTTAAATATTTGCAAGAAATTAAACATTTGAGTAGGCGTAATCCTTTCGCAAACCAAGAGCACTGAGCAAAATCGCTATTTAAGTAGGAGGCTTGCGAATTTTTAATGCGCCACGAGTTTAAAATTGATGATTTTTTTACTATACTATGACTGTTATGAATGCATAAATGCGAGACTCTTTGTCGTACATTCAACATCAATAACGATCCAACTGAAAATTTCAATTTCCAGAGTGTCGGCAGGCCAAATTATTGTTGGATTGGTTATGGAATTATCGTTAAAAACATTAAAAGCGGACACTCAATTTTAAGCTCGTCACTAAATCAAAATTTTGCCAGGTGGCTTAATTAATAATATTTTCGATATGAAACAAGTGACATAAATTTATTATTACTCGTTCCATTGACAAATTAAATAATTTTTTGTAATTTTGAGGTCCATCATAAAAAAAATTAATAAAAATTTTAGGATTTAGCTGATTATATTTGTATGTATACAAATTAATTCAGGTTACATCGATCTTAACAATTTTTTGCATTGAACACGCAATCATTTTCTCTTTCGTTTTAAAACTAGGAGTACTAATATAATTAGAACAAATTCAGTATAATTTTAATATAAAAAAAGAACATACAATTATGCTGTCGATAAATATTAATAAATAAATATAAAACATTGCCAACGGGAACAGACCACTCATTTTAATGATTACATGTCATTAGTTTCATATAAAAGTGTACATAACACTTAATTTTCTATTTTGACGTCTAAAAGTTAATGGATAGAACAGACATAGCAGACCACTTTGTGATTGACTGACTCATTGACCGACCACAACGCTCACATGAGATCGATCAATATATATATTTAATATATTTTTGGGTGGTAAAATGCTTATTAATAACTATTTAGAAATAGTTTAGTTATAAAAAAAACCCATCAATCTAACTTTTAGCCTGTCGAATTGAAACAGTTTACAAACAAAAACCTTCGTTTGTAGTTAGAGCATGGTCAATACGTTTTTGAAACATTGGCGCCGTGAAATAAATCTTGTAGTAATAATACAATGCGTTTCAAAAGTAACGGTATTATGCCTATTTTGTACTTTGTGATTAGAGAAAAATCTAAAATTTAAAAAAAAAATAAATTCATTAAATGTTAAAGAAAAATTAAACATAATTTTTACCTACATTTGTTTCAAGTAAATTCCAAATATTTAAAGCGTAGTCTCGCCCCGAGATTTAGCCTCCAGCTCTACACATCCTAGAAAAACGGGTTTGTTTCCGTACGCCGCAGTTTAACTTGCACATTAAGTGGAAAAACAGTAGTTACTTCAATTTTTTAAGCGACTCCCCAAAATATTACGTATTTATGTTTTTGACAAAATATGAAGTATTAAGTTTTATTAAAGAATCTTTGAAAAAGTAGCAAAATAGATTATTAATTTGGGTACATAAAAGTTTCATTGTAAGAGTTTCACCTTGAAGTTGAAGTGCTCTTGGCAAAAGCTTCCAATTTACTGTGATGAATAAAACGTTTTGCTAATGGTCGTTGAATTATAAGAAAAGCTATTAGATTATTGTAATTATCGAACCTATAGATCTAAGAAATAATTGAAAGATATTGCTTTGACAGGTTTAAAACTTCTGAAGACCAAACGGAATTGTCATTATAATTAGCCACTGTAGCATTATCAATGTCATTAAAATATAATTTCAACTCAAAAATTCCTCCTCGGAGAGACTTGGGCAATTCTTTGCCGAGTTTAATCCAAATAAATATGTTTCCATGGTAATCGTATGCTTCAGGCATAAAGATTGGATAATTATTTCTCTAAGAATAAAATATTGAACATTTCTGTGTTTAGTGATTTCTTTTTTTTAAGGTGTCTGTAGCAAAGTCGGTTAAATTCATCCAGACACAAAAAGGTGCCAAAACATTTGTTTAGACTATCAGTAATAAACATGCAATTTAACAAACAATAAAAAACTACGGACGGCTTTTGTTATTTGAAGAAAAAAGTGCAAAAATACTAAATCATGTTACCTATTTTCTGGCTAAATAACCAATTTCCTGTATTATAATTTTGTCTTGAAGTAAAAAAAAAACTGAGCATTTAATTAGAGGTTCAGAAAAAAAATCATAGTTACCTCTAATTTAATTTTTTAAATATGAAATTTTTGAAAAATTTACAACCCAAAATTACTTTAATTTTAACAAAAGGTTTTGTTGACACTTAAAATTTATTATACTTTTCAAGTAAACTATAAAAGTATAAAGATTTTATAATTTTACTTTGAAGAAAGAAGTTTAAGCCGACAAATAAGGGTTGTTTTGTAAAATAATCAATTGTTATGAAAATAAACTTGTTACCACAGAGAAATAAGAAATTTTTGTTAAGGTTTATTGAGCCTCAAATAAAACCTTAATACCGACATGAAGGATTTCTATTTAAAGTTATAAAAATATGTTTAATTATTTTTTCTAAAAAGGCGGTACCCAGGAGCTGTTGTACTGTGTGTTACAAATAAAACCTTATGTTTAAAAAAAATCTTGGGTTTTTTGCTTTGTTTTGTGTAAACATACGTTAAAATATATTCAACGGTTGATTAATCAATAAAAAGTTAATCAATTAATTGTGTTTTATAAGCAAAGAATGATTCGATTTGTTTCACAAGGGATAACTTCTATTCAAAAGGGTTGAAATAAAATCAATCAACACAAAAGTGAACCCTTGCCTATTATATAAAAAGTTGTTTTGCATATCTGTCTTAATTTCTTGGTCATATCTGTTTACAAGGTTCTACCGTGCAAATAATGTTAAGAATTATATTTACACGGATTAAAAAATTATTGCTCCAGTACGTGAAAAAAACTTAAACTACTCTCAAAAAGACTTGAAAACGGGTTTTTTATCCCTTTTTATCCCAGAAAACTTTTAAAACCAATTTTGATGATTTGTGTTGTCAGCGACTTTCCTATAAAAGGACAAAGAGTTTTGCTTCATTATGGGCTCACAATCTAAAACAAAATACTGCGTAATTTTTTATCTGGTTTCAATACATAATATGGATGAAACACAATTTCTTTAATGACACAATTTTCTTGTTATCTATATAAGTTTCTTAGTCTTTAATTATCAATTAATCAAATATTTTAATTTTTTTGACATTAATTGAGTCGATACGGAAGTTCATTACAAATATGAAACAAAAAAATTGTTAAAATTTTTTGTTGAATTATGTTTGCTTGCCATTTCCACTTTAATTTTTTAAAACATTATTTTATAATTATAAATATTTTTGGTATACATTTTGTTGTATCATTTAGTTGAGTGACAATTTCCAAAATAATTAATTATTTTTTTATAATTCGCGCATTTTTTTACCTAGGTTTCAAAATTTGTTAAAATTTATTGCTTCTTTAAAAAAAAAAACACATTTAAAGGAAAGTTGCCTATTAAAAGAAATGCTTAAAGCTGATCCAAAAATTCAAAATTTTATACTTTGTGCAAACCGCCCTTCCAAACCCTTGTTTCCTTCAAAAGCCCTTCAAAACTCTTCTTGATACCAAATTTCATTCAAATCGGGTTTAAATTGCGTGGGTTTAGTTCCATCATAAAGTAGCAAAAGCTTCATTTGCTTTGAGAATTCGCTATAACTATTCAATAACATTTTCTCATTTCTTTGGAAGATATTAGGCTATATTTAAGGTAGTTTCCTGTATATTCCTTAAGCACCAAGTAATATTGGAAAAATTGGCAAGAAACCATGCTATAGGTGCACTTTATCTACAGGTACACATCCTGAATATAAAGTTATAGTGTTAAATAAATGAAAATAAACGGTAACATTGCTCCAAGTTGTCAAATATATTTCGAAAATGGAACTTTCCTAGGGAAACTAAGGAAGAAGTTACAAGATTACAAATAAACAGATTTTGCAAATAATCAATTTTTATTCTAATATAGTTTGTTTTGTCAAGCTTATCGTGTAAATGATATGATAAGTTACGTCTTTGTTAGCATGTAAATATACTCTTTATTAATTCCTTAAAATAATTTGTTTAAAAAAAAAAATTATTAAAATATTTTGTATACAAAAATTTAACGCATGTTAATTTTGAATTCAATTTTCTATATAAAGTTAATCAGCTATGAAATTTTTAATAAATGTGTTCTTTTGTGTAGTTAAATGAAATTAATATGATCAAAATCATTCAAGAAAAAACCTCAAAGTTTTTTATTTTTGTTCAAAAAAGCCGTTAGATAGGTTTTTATTATGTCAATAAATTTATGCAAATTATTAGGCTATTAAATTATTTCCAGTTTAGGTGATTGATAATGTTGTCGGTGATTAGATCAAACCACTTATTAAATTTGGGTTCAGGTATTTTAATAGTCGGGTCTAAATAGTGATTATGCAAATGTCTTTGCCTAGGGACTTCTAATCATCAAAGGGAAAGCCTTGTATTTTGATTCGTTTTTTTTTTTTTATTTTAATTTATCTTTCACCAACTAACAATAAAACTGCGTATGTTAATATCTCTGCTACATAGCAATACCCCTTATCTGATGAAAAAGTTAAATAATTTGAACTCGCAAGAGAACTTCTCTCAGAGATCTAAAATTTGATTAAGAAGTACAAGGTCGTTTAAAAATCAACTTATGTTCAAAATTGATAAGAGATAGAGGAAATATTAAACCAGAAAGTTATTGTAAGTTGTAAGAAAAAATCGCTCTATACTCGAAAGTGTGTATGATGCATTTAAATAGTAATTATAAAAGACAAAGAAAAATTTGAAGGAACCACTTTTTATTTGATTTTTAAAAGTTGAAATCAAAGCGAAAAAAAATTAATTAATTTTATTAATCCCTCAGCACTCGTTTCATTAGCATTTTGTTCCCGCTAGATATAAGTCATAAATAATTTTTATTTTTCAAATGGCATATGTGGTGCAAACTTTTCTGTCTTCATATAATTTTATCTATTTTTAAATTATGTATTTTTCAATTTTTTTTTCAAGTCTTTCAGAAATTGTGAGAAATTTTCGGACCTGTTTGTGTAAATTAGTTAAAATGATGACATAAACTATAATCGTATAAAATTGTAAAACAAAGTAAGTATACTTGAATAGAGTTTTAAATACTTGATAAATACCTCTAATTACTTTTAAAAGGTATTAAAACAGTACTTACAAGTACATATACTGTTAATCCTACAGATTTATTATCAACTGAAAAAGGATAATATAAACAACCAGGCAACAGGAACAATTCGCAAAAAGACATTTATTTCAAACCAGTTTTTACAGACAAAACTTATTTACGTTTTAAAATTAAAATAATATTCTTAATTTCATTTCTAAAATAAAACAGTTTAATGTCTGAGGGTATATAAACTCGATAAGCTAGAAGTATGAGCAGTGAAATTTTGATGTAATAAAGATATTGTAAATGAGCTATAGTAGGCGTCGGTAATATAGAAATTCACGGAATTGGGCTATGAGCTATAATAAAATTGCTCACTAACTTATTCAAAGGCTAATTACCACACTCAACGAATCATATATTGAAAGTATCAAGTCGAGCACGAAGCAAACATTGCCGTACCATCCTTTACTGGAACCATTTCGCCGCATTTTCAGGCCCCTATTTGAGAATCTCTGGATAAGACCAGAACGCAGAAATTTTCAGTAAGCTATAATCACATACTTAAAATCCAAAATTTCAAGTATGTAGGTCATTTAGTTCCGAAGTTAAACGAAAGCAAAGTTTCGCATTTATGACACTCACTCACTCACTCATGATCATCAGAATAGAACTAGTGCTTCCCATAAACTCAGACAGCTGAAATTTGGTACAGAGTTAGGGTTTAATGGTCATATAAAGAGAAAACTATAAAAACTAGGAAAATAGAAAATCTGGAGTAAGTACTTACCTGGTGACCCTGAAAAAAATTAACCAATATGCCTACGTTTCTACAAAAAGAAGTGAAATCCCACCAAAAACATTCTGTAAAAAACTAGCCAAGTCTCGATGGAGCTGCTTGTTTATCTCTAAAGAGTAATGAAATTTAGACAAAGTCGTACCAAGTCTAAGGTTCCTTATTGCGATTTCTTTATTATTATAGTTAATGTAGTGTGACTTGGCCGCGGACGTTGACGTGGTCTCAGATTGGTACAATGGTGTCATGGAGCACCTGGTTTCGTACCCTTGTGTACCCTTCAACGGCCAAGTCACATAACATTAACTATAATAATAAAGAAATCGCAGTAAGGATTCTAACTTAGACTTGGCACGACTTTGTCTAGATTTCATTACTTTTTAGACATAAACAAGCAGCTCCATCGAAACTTTGCTAGTTTTTTACAGAATGTTTTCGGTGTGATTACTTTTTCAGAAACGAACAGAAATTGAATATCTTTGTTATTTTAAGAAAACTTTATTAATATCACACTTTTTGATTGAATATCCTACAGTTCTAAAGTTATCCACGAAAAAATGTTAAAATTTAGGGTTTCGTGCTTATTAGCTTATATAACAAAATGAAAAAAGTACTTAGAGTACAAAATAAAATATCTCAACCAGTTTTGCAGTGAATGTATTTTTGTTTTCTATTTTCCAATTTTCCCAAAGTGGCATAAACTTTCTCATATTATTTGACACCCTTTCAAATACGTATGACTCAATTTTCAGGACTTTATTAAAATTTTTGATTTCAAAATCTGTATTTCCTGCACTAAATATAGAACTACCAGTAACAAGAGTTAGTTTTCTCATTGGTAATGTTTCCATCAACAATTTCGGGGCTAAACACTCATAATAGTCTATAAATACCATACAAGAATATTAAAACATTGAAACCCAAAAAGATAAAATAAAAATAAACATAAAGTTTTATTATCGTTAAAATAATTCGTATCACGCGGTACGATGTCGTACATTTTTAAAGAGATAAAAACTGAAGTACAATATCTTGTTGTTTGAATATTAAAAATGCTTTTACATATCACATCCGGTACAAATCAAATAAAAAAAAAACTTTTTATAACATTGTAAATTAAATTTTTGTATACATGTGTGTGGATAGTTTTTCATTATGTTTGTGTGAATTATATCAAAGTGAGGGATACTTGGTGCGGTTGAGTATATAGAGTATGGGCTGAGCGAAATATTTCATCATCAGGTAACTACTCTTGTTTATTAATGGGAGTTCTGGTTTCTTTGTAAGTCTAAAAACTTCTTCTGGAATGTGAAAACTTCCTTTGGTTGTTTCCAGTTCACTGTCTTCAAGTAATTTTAATGTATGTTGGAGGAATTTTCCAGATAAAACCATATATCTTACAAATTTCGTGTGTGTATCTAATCTATCTTTGATCTAATAGTTATTTTTCCATTTACTCTAAGGCTTTGATGTTTCAAGTATCAGAAAAAGTTGAAATTTTCAATTCTTCTTCTTGAAAACATGCTATCACATGGGCTATACATGCTATTTCGCCTCTATATATAAAAATGTTATGTTCGTTTGCGTATTGCTTATGGACTCAAAAAGTTCTACATCATATATATATTTAACTCCCAGGTGGTGGAAGAGGGAGGGGCTGTGAAGTGAGGATGAAATTTTGTAAATGGGAATCTATGTAAGTAATTTTATACAAAATACTGATCAACGTTTATCTAAATGTCTTGCTACTTGGTTTTTTTTTTTAATTTTCATGTGATTTATAATATTTACAAAATATTTATTACAAAACATTAGTAATTCAAATTATTATTCTCACAAGCAGTATATTAGGAATGTCTCTTTATTAATCGAAAATCTGAAACTATATTTTATCGTTGTACGAAAATAGTTACGGTTTTATAAAATATCAAATAAAATAGAATGACGTGTACATTACAAAAACTGTTATCCTGACACAAATGGATATAGGATTAGAAGTGAAAATGGGGATGAATTATCGAATATTTTCAAGTATACCTAAATCTTTGTACCAAATAAAATGGCATGATGTGTGCATTAAAAAACTTGCAATGAAAAAAACTAAAATTACATGAAAATCAGTTCAGCCGTTTAAAAGTTGTAAACTCTGTTTTATCGGGGTTTTATCGAATTTCTTAAAATTTACTAGATTCTTCTCATCTATTTCCATGCAACTAGAATGTCCCACAGTGAAGTTTGGCGGGGTACAGCTAGTTTTATTTAAATTTATTTTTTAATGCATTAGCTAATTAAAAATAGTTTGATTACGTGATTATTGAATGATGATTGAATGAGAATGAAAATATTAAAGTAGGGAATTAATTTAACTAATTTCACCATATTTCTCATGGAAGTAATGTTATTAGTCACAATTCTTCTTTATTATTTGTTTTTCTCGAATTCTTTTCTAAGCCGAGAACACATTGCTAGTAGTAGGAAAAATATAAATAGCAAGCAGTGTTACAATTTAGAAGTGTTAGTATTTTTAGACAATGTTTAGTATTGTTAAGATTTCAGCCGAGATTGTTGATTGATATTTTATCTCAACGAGAAACACAATGCTAAATATCGAAAAGCATAGATGACCGTACTGATATTATTGTTCGAGAAAATTTCGAGAAGAGAAAATAATGTCGAGATTTGAGACGGGCTTAGCATTTATCTTGACAACCGAGAGAAGTATAATATTAATTAACTGCAAATTTTCAAATTGTTTATAGTCAAGATTTTCGTTTTAAGTTAATTTAATAAAGTAAGTTTTTCTCTTCGAAAACGAGAGTTGGAAAGATCAATCCAAATCCAACAATATACCTTTCCGGATACAATGGCGACTACTCTAAACAATTGATAATACAAAGTTCACATATGGACATATTTTTGTATATTCAATTCCAAACAGTGCCTCTTCTAAATGTCGTAAAAATATTCTCGACACTGCTCAACCAAAAGTAAACATATTATAAATGTATACAAATGGACGACGTTAGTACTAACATATATGGACTTGGGTTTGTTAGCTGAACTGGCCTGGTTTATGTTTTTATTATTTTGTGTTTTAAAAACTTAATAGAACATTATAAATTATATTGTAAGTGCTTTTTATTGCAATAATAAAACATTAATGGTCGGAATTCTCTCCAATATCTACCATCGTACCGACATCAAACAAACATAAAATATGGTTGAAAAACTACTCTTCTACTAAAAAATATTATTACTTTAGCGATAAATAGTTTTATATAAACAATGATTCTTCAACAATGAATGCAAAACTTAACAAATGTATCGTAGCCTTGCCAAAAAACAATGAACAAACAACAATTTTCTTTTTAAAATTGTTGTTTCGTTATTCAAACTGCAGTGCAGTGACAATATGTTCAGAAAAATCATCTTTTGTTCTTTAAAGTAATTTTAATAGAAAACTGTTTGCCAAATTATTTCCCATTTTTATTTTCGTGAAGCAAATATTTTTGTAATTATGGAATAAGTTGATTGCACTTGATAATATTGTAAGAATAGTATCAGTTCCTCCAAGAAATTGAAAATAATTCTTTATTCAATTGCTAATTAAAAAAAACATTTTTCGCTGCGTTATTTTGTAATTTTCGTACTTAGGTATCGACATTTATTAAATTTATTAATAATTATTAATTGTTATCATTAATATTTTACAAACAAAATTTAACATTTGATTATTTATACAAATAAATTCAAGAACAACTCGTAGCGGGCAGAATTATAAAAATTCAAACTACGGTAAGTACACGAACAGACCCGAAAAAATGCGAAGTGGAATAATTTTTATATTACCTACAATTATAGGCATTATATGTGTTATAGGAATAAATTTAACTACTGATGATGGGTTCGTTGCGATCCAAATATCGATATTTAGCGAAATGTAAGTCTGTTTTGTTTTTTACATATATTTTTTAAATAAAATTTCATTTTTTTTATTTGTTAGTAAATAGTAGGTATACAATTTTATTCCGAGTATCGTGGTATTTATTCCAATAACTAATTCTCAAATCGAAGTCAGCAAAAAAGTCATGCTTATACTATTATTCATTTGTTTGCGAATGCGAAGACGAATATTCGTCCCATCACTAGTATACATATATTGATTGTATATATAATATCTTTAAATAAAGACATTGTATAAAAATTCAATTAACAATTTTTTATATTTATAATCGTAATAAAATATAATTTACTGTGAAAACCTGATGAATAAAATGGTCTTTATTAGTTCAGATATAGCTTAGGTATTATTATAAATACGTTGAATAATAATTAATTAAGATAGTAGGTAGATAGATATAAGAAGCAGTCAGTGTATGTATGAGTTTATTTATTACATTGTGTTGTGGTTGATGTAATTAAAATTTATATAATAAAATAAGTATTTTAGTTGAAGATTATTATTATTTGCAATAAAAATGAATTATTATTACTTAGAACGATTAACAAACGACAGACATACTAGAAGCACTTAACAGATACAATAAATATATCTTATATACAGGGTGAGTTGGTAAACGGTCTTAAGTGTTAGGAGTGCATTTTACTTTTGTAAATATATGCGCGATATGTATAATATTATTCATTTTATTTAATATTTTGACTTCAGATTCATAAAATGTGTGATGACCTGATTTTTCGTATTTGCTGTTTATCTTACGGAAGATCAATTAGATTGCAAAGTTACCACCTCGGAATATTGCTTTAGTTACGCTAACAATCATCCTTAATATGGTTATTGATAAAGTTCATTTTGGGTTTTTTGTTGCTAATCATTATTGAACGATTACAAGAGAGTGTGGAGGGGATACTCGTGATGTCTCGCATGTCCTCGCCTTACCTTCTCCAATTTCTCTAAAAAAGCGGTTTTTTGTTCCCGAGTCTCGTGATTATTTGTGTAGTTCAGTTCAAAAGTTGTGTTATATCGCACAGAGAGCAACCGCAGCATTTGTTGCCACTTCGATGTCAGCCATAGCATACGATACTAGCGAGTAAGACGAGAGTGTGGTGGTGAGCACTGCGTTTCGTTCAACTTTGGTGAGAATATTTGGATAGAATACTCTGCAAGAGTATGAATGAAGGGTTATATATAAGGACTAGCACATAATTGATTTCAATACTGTGAATCAAATCCAGGCCTCCTGGAAAATCGTTTAGTCAACGTGACATGTGAGATGAGTTTTTGTGCTGAATTTTTTAATTCTTACTGTACCCAATTTGAAAATTGGAATTTGTTTTTTACTCACCATGATTGTCTCGGCGCAGTGCGTTTTCCATAACATTTTGAAGAATTGCTGGTTCTAATTCCTAAATTATGAATATTATTTTTAAGTTGTTCGATGTTTTTTTTTTTTTTGAGATTGTAATAAAGTAATCATGGATAACATACTGCGTAAGGCTGACATTTGAGACTGCAAATGACGATCATTTGAACATAATTGTTCACACCTCTCCAAATAAAGTAATACATCGCCAAAATTTTACCTTGTAGTCTGGAATAGTCAGTACAAGCTTATAATTCACAAAAAAAATGTTAAATTCACATAAATTCACAAATACGTTTAGAAATGAAAATTTGCGTCATGGTGGAGGTAATGGGAAATAGAATATAGATATGTGATAATAATATATGTATATTTAGTCTAGACACTGATAAATTATATTAACTTTTTAACCTTATAATGCAAAAACTCACGCTTTTATTAAAATGAGAGTTAAGAAGTATAAAATAATTTTTAAATACAATCAACATAAATCGTTTTCTAAACTCCTTAATGTTTATGCCTTCTTTAGCTAGTTTATGTTATCAATTACCGCAACTTATTAATTGAGTGAATATATGCGTTTAAAATTTGGCAAGAAAAGGAGCTTTTGCCTTTCATAAAGAGAGCACATACAGTTTTCAGTAATATTTTAATAATTTAGATTATTATCAAACGATTGTATTGAAAAAAGATTTTTCTTCTATTGACATATGTCCTTGAGTAAGTTACATAATAATGTAATATTGAAAAAGTAGCTAATCAAAGCCTTCTGTTACCTCAACGTTCTATGAAATGATTAGGATGATTATTTTTACCCGACTGTCAAGGAGTGGTTATGTTTTTCGCATGTATCTTGTATGTATGTATATTTGTTTGTAAATTTCTTTATTACCTCGTATCTTCTAAACGGCTCATTGGATTTCAATATTTAAGGTATCATTATATTTGTCCATGAAACCCAAGTGCTTTTCGACAGGTTTTTGAAATAAAAAAGAAAATGGCAGTTTTTTGGGGCAAAATAATAATACGTTTATGAAAAAAAGTTAACAATACCTGATGATTAGGTTATTTATTTAAATTTCATTAGAAATAATAAATTGTCTCTAAAATTTTAATATAGTATAAATAAGAGGATTTTTTTCGTGCTGGGACAGTAAAAAATCTAAAATAAAATGAATAATGAAAATAAAAAACCCGACTGCGTTAAATAAAATCGGAAAAAAAAAAGAAAGAAACAAGTCCGGCGGAATTTACATAGCGAGTTTAACAGTCGGGGGGGGGGGGGGTTAGTTTACATAACAACTTTAACAGTCCATTTAAATATAGACCAACTCAAATCTGCCCCGGACCAATCATGGGCCCCGACTGTTAAAGTCGCTATGCAAACTACTGAACTTGATTCTTTCTTTTTTCAGATTTTATTCAACGCAGTTGGGCATTTTATTTTTTTAATTATTTCTTTTTGTAAACTTTTTTTGTTTACTGTGAGTATCTAAAACATTTAGAATAAATAAGTCAATAATTCCAACGGTTTGTCATAGACTATTGAGGTTCCGCTAAGCTTTGGCTAGCTACGTTGTAGTGGCTACTTTTAGCCACGACACAATTAATGCAAGAACAGATGATATACTATTATGGAGATAGGGGTATAATGATTGATTGTGGTGTTAAATTAGGCTACTATTGAAAATGAATATAAGCAAATTTTTCCACGAGATGCGATCTCCTTTTCACGACTAAATTGGAGAATGCTGATCAAATCACCCTAATATTTCTCATATTATTTGAATATATATGAATCATACTATATTTAAAGTGCATATAATTGAAGTGAGATAGATAGATAGATAATATATAGTTGTAACAACATTTAGTTATACAAAACAAATCATTCTAAATAGTCAGTTTTCTCGTATATAACAATTCACGTTTCATGAAGCGAATAATGTATCATTCCTCTACTTTTCTATATTATATATTATATTACATATATATTTTATCTCTTAATGAAATGCTCGTCTATAGTACAGTATACTGTATGAGTTTATACTACTTAGCTAGCCGTTTCCCGGCCGCTTCACTGAATAATGACAACTTTAAAAATATACAAATCATCACAGCTAATATTACTCCAATATATTAAACCATAGTACAAAAGCGAGATCTTCGGTGTGACTTGACTTTTGAAATCATACGACCTTACATATTTAGTTTAGATTGTAATAAGAAAGTAGATATGCATTGTGAGAAAATGTTTTTTTATAGATATCTGCGTTATCGTAGCCAGACAACATATATGCCAGTATTTAAATTTAATTATAAGATTTTACAATTCATTAAAATCTGTTCAGTAGATTTTCGAAGCAATCGACAATCAGACAGACAAACAACCGTCCTATAGTAGGTTTAGAGGTATAGACTACACCATGCAACGCTCACTGTTCCAATGATCTAATATATTGTACATGCAGCACAATTTCTTATTATATAAACTGTTTATTCTATGTGTTAAACAAGATATTCATGGTATTTTTCTCACCCGATTATTTCTATCTTTACTCCTTAATAGTATGCTTTATCAAATTTCATGTTTCAATTTGTTCTCTTCTTTTTCAAGTATTGGTTTCAGTTATGGCTAGTTGATTCTCTTTCAAATTTAAAAAAACTATTTCCTCAGGGCAAACAACCTTTTCTCGAAAGTAACTAACATCATAACCATCGATAGAAAAACTAAAAATATATAGCAGAGGCGTTAAAAAGAGGTACTATAAGATGCTAACGTCTCAATAACGAAAAAGATACAAGATATTTTTGTTTAAAAATATGAAACCAAACGATTACCTATATACCACCGTGTAACTGCCCACTTCGTTACACAACTCCAAATCTGTATGCTTTATAAACCAAACAATGTTTGTTTTTGCCATTTTCTTCTTAAACCTTTTGTTGTATTATTAATACAATAACACTTAAAATATTCAGTACCCACTTACGAAGGAAATAATAAAATAATTCGCAATTCGACAGACGCAAAGCTCTTTAAACTATCAAGTTTGGCATGAATGTAATAGATGTGGCTCATATTACTCATATTATTTGAGTAATAATGACGCTTTTTTCGGATTACAGAAGAATTTTTGACAATTATTCTATAATTTAACAAAAAAATAAAATAACTTAGATACGTACACTATGGCGTGGACTACAGCAAAAATATAATCTAAAATCTAAAAATATTAGTCTGGGGTAATAAGGGCGGTTGTGAAGCAGAGTTAAAATTTCAATTTGGTTTTCTTTTGATACTTTGACAGTTAGATGCCGAGTATAAAGAAAAAGTCTTGTGTTTTAATTTTCATACAATGTTAGAACTTAGAAAAATAACAGCATTCTTGCCTCATAACGCCTTATTGAACTGCGCGAATGGCATAGGTAGTACGAATTGAGACATAACTTCAAGGAAAACTGTAGGGTAGAATATAAATACATATATACATATGTATAAATATAAAATAGATATATTTTATACTATAAACATAGTGAGAACCGCTTTTTAGAATTTATATCTTCAATATATTTATGCAGAAGGCAATTTTGTAGTAACAGCGGTAACATTTTCTACCATCTACTACATACGGCAGTATCATCCTCATGCTAAATATAAAATATATAGTCACACACTAGAGCTTTAGAGTTCTATGTGTGTCTTACACAACATATTTTTATATTTTACTATCTTTATTGCGCATAAAAAAACCTTCGTATAGAGAGAGCTTTTTGCCTTGGGTACAGGATGTCTTCTTATTTTAGTACTTCTCAGCAACTGATCGGAGAGGTCGGGTATAGTAAAATTTTATTAACACAAATTTATGTTTAATTGAATCTATAAATAAATAGTATTACAGTTTCGATAAAAATAACAGAAGTAAGTATGTTAAATTGAGAAGTTTTATGAGTTGCTAGAATTATTTTACTAGATTGTACGATGGATGTTTTTATTATTTTAAATATTTAGTAGAATATTTAAATTAATATTTGAACTTATTGTATTTAAAATCGAAATTGGCCACTTTGTTATTGTTTTGGAACATCTTTAAAACATAAAAATAGAAAGAAAGGTAACTTTTTAGGCTTGGAAAACACAAACTTTTATTGCTTAGGGCAAAATATCTAATTAGAAAAAACCATCTTAAATTAAATTTTTTTAGTTTTAGCTTCTAAAATTTGAGTCATGTTTTGGATGAAAATATGAAAATATGTAGGCAATTTGACTAGTCTGCTTTTTGATAAAAGTATAAAAGTGGGGATTTTAAGATTTTGCTTTGTCGATTTTATTAACTTTAACTCCTCGTATAATCATCTAACTTAAGTGATATAGCCACAACTTCTTTCTGTCTATACCTTGTCTGAATCACTTTCAGTTTCATTTATACAGTATAATACGAGAAAAAAATAAAACGAACTACCCTGTACACCAATTTTTCTTTCTTGTGTTGTAATGAAAAATAATGGTAGGAATAAAAGTGGGAATGGTATAGTGGCAGTGTAGTACGTAGAACTATTCTAAATAGTTAAAACATAAAATTGTGTCGAGGTTAAATCGTCTAATAACTTTCATTTTATGAGATATTATATGAATAAAATATAATCTTATTTGCATATCTTTATAACAGTAAAAAACCATTACTAAATACCTTCCTTCGTAGTACTACATATAAATGCAATATTATATTTTACTCCTTTTTTATATTCGAAATAATTAACTGAAAATTTCTTTGCTTAATCCTTTTTTATGGTCTCTATTCAAATATAGAGTCTATAGTCTACACGTGTATAAAATTTTCTAAAAATTCGTATCTGTAATTTTGTTGCATATCAAATGTCCTTTGTCGTTTATCCCGTATCCATTATACGACTGTAAAAGTAAATTAGGTAAGTTGAAATTTTGTACGAAGATGTAGGTAAAACTTATCTCTCGAAAAGATAGTGATCATTTCAGTTTTTAATTCGGTCGGTAAAATAAATTTCAAGCAAAAAATTAAATATTGGATTCTTTTAGAAGAGAATTAGGGTCAAATTATAAGAAACAATGGGAAACATTTTTCATCTATTCAACAAAAAAAAATGTTTCACAAGACCACTAGTTGCAGCTACCTGCAAACTTTCAACTTCCTATCTTTTATAGTTTTGGAGAAAATGAACACCAAAATTTTTTACTTATTTGCGCCCTCATGGATAAATAGTGACATAACGAAAAAATGTTTCAATCAAAAGTTGTTTATTTTTTTATAAAACACATTTATTTCAACTTTTGTTGTATCTCTAACGGTTTACAAGACCCAATAGAGGTATTTTGCTCATTTACGAACTTAGCCTCATTTTTTACGTCATGAGAATTGGACTCTTTTGGTAATATTATGAACGAACACCTATACCAAAATTTTGTTTGTAGCATCAATATTTTTAAGAGATACAATCTTGGGACTAAACTTAGTATATCTTGATCTATATTACATATATACAGGGTATAATGAAGTGTATCAAAATTAATGAAGTATAATTGATGAATTATGACAAACTATTAAATAAAATTAATTATTTACTTGAGAAACAATTTTGAAGTACGTACTTTTGTTTTGTCTGTGGGTTGTCTAAATCAATGTTAAAAAGCTGAATATATACAATTTATTTTAATTTTGTCTATGAGTTTCTTAAAGTTAAAAAATTTATAAGGTGATCAGTTGTAATCGAGTCGAATATTTGAAGGGGTGAGTTTTATAAAAATTTTTTATACAAAGTTTTGTCTTAAGTAGGCTGTTTAATGGTCAAAGGAGTTTCAACTTGATTTTTTTAAATGAAAGCCAACTTTTTTTAAGATTCATCCCTCATTTAACCATGAAACTACCCGCTTATAATAATCCTGAAATCGGGCAAGTATTTTCCCTCTAAACGAAATTTTTATACGAACATTTAAAAAAAAAAACACACTTCCTAGAAAAAAAAAAATGCTTAACTCGATTAAAATGAATGGATCAACCTGTTTATAAAATTACCTCACTCATCTACAACAAAAGTCAAAAATTTATTGAAATTCAAAATCACAATGCAGTTGGTTCTCTGGTTTTTGCGTAAATCCAAATCAATATCTATAGACTTTCTTTTATCATATCCTCTAGTTCTGCCCCAGGCTAAGCCTGCCTGCATAGTTATGGAGACCAAACTCTAATGATTTAGTGTCTCATCGCCAGAACATATTATTTGATACAAATTAACAATGACTATGATATGGAATTTGCATTTTGATGGCTTTGTAATATCAAGCACGAAAAACCAAAAGCATTTGTTTAGCAGAATACATCAAGATTGAATGTTGCCTACAGCGAGGTGTGAATATAAAAGCGTCAAAGTCTTTCCAATTTGTTATATTGAAAATGCATTTTAAAAAATCGTGCATCATCTTCATTCATATATTTTTATTTTCCGAGAAGGGTTTGAGTAGAGACATTAAAACTGCCGTAAGGTGGTAATACAAATAGTCAGAAGTTTTCTGCTATAAAAACAATTTTCTAATGGAAAATAATTGTTTGGCTGATTGTTAGATATTATGTACTTGTCATTTTAACTCCTTGAAAGGATATTTTTGGTTCATTGGCGCTACTACGACCATTTTCGATTAATTTTGACATGCATCACATTTCTGGTGGAAAATTATTTTCGATGAAAAACCTCAAAAATACCAAGAACAAAACTACATAATTTAACATAAGCTTTAGATTGTAATATATTTATAACACTGGTGGTACAAGTAAGCTTTCATCTCGTCGACGGTGTTGTTTAAATGAACAAACCCATAATTTTAAAAGAAAATAGCAGACGAAGATAATTTTATAGAACGGTTATATAACTCCTTGTATTAAGAGAGTAATATTTTGTAGCAAGCAAGCAACAACCAACTATACCAACCATAGTATGTTTTTCAAATGTATTAGCACGCTGCTTAAACGTGTTTCCTGATAATGGAAACATATTAAAAACATTATATTCTCATATGAATAAAATGAACACTGTGTGTGCTAAAGAGTGACGTCTTTCAAAGGTACATCTATCATTAACTGGGAAATGGTAACATAATTTATTCCACGATTTTTTCTGAAACATGTTCAGAGATGACCCAAAATTTAAGAAGTCGCACCGTGATGATCATCTAAAAAATTGCACTGAAATAATTTTAGTGGTATCACGAAAGTTACAAAAATCGATCAGTATAAGGTATCCAAAAAACAAAAGATTTGAAATGGTGCAAGTCTGTTTTATCCTTTCAAATACTTGGCCACTTACTGTTCTTACGTTCCTATAATGTATTGTTTGTGTGTATCTATGTAATTGGCTGATTGAGTGTTTTTTTAAGAAACTTTTTTTGGTGTAACAGTCTATAACACCCGTCAAAACAGGGAATGTGTTTGACAAAGCTGGAGGAGCACGATTCTTTACTCATCAAGAAATTTGGTATTAACTGGGTGTGATTTAAATACATTCAGCCATTGAATGACTTGTATACTTTTCTAAAAAACTTCGGGTGATTGGGAACGTATATCAATGTATTAACCAGTATATTATATTAATAACGACAAACGATAGATCTGTTAATGGGTACGAATCCATGATTCAAATATAAAAATAAAATGTGGTCTGAGAACCAATAATCCAGAGAAAAAACTATACCCGAGTTTCGCGTTAAAGGAAAGATTTTCAGACATTTTTTTTGCCTGCCTATATAAAATCCTGACAATACAATATGTTACAAAATGGCAGAAAGTTTGAAGTTTACATAAAAAAAAAACAAACTTTGGTACCTTAAAGAAATTAGATATTAGGTTGCCGATAATTTCCAATAATTTTGTAATATGTAATGAAAACTTTTATTTGAACGTGAACACGAGCAAACTGTAATGTGACATCCTTTACTTTGGTACGCTAAGTAAGTAATATACTTTTTACTTAAGTAAATTTTAGGTTAGAGGTATATATAATATGTCAGCTATTGTACCTTATGAATTATACTAGGTGTTTTTTAATTCGATACTTTCAGAAAATATATTTCTTTCAGCTCATTTACAACAAATTTGATGTGTTCGCAAATAAGCGGTTTTTAAATGATTATATTTTTTGACTGTTAGTACCTGCACAATCTTAGATAAGTGGTTGGTTTTTTTGGATCTTTTATACACGTAATTATTCTCAAGAGACTCGTAAAACTCAAAAATAACCAATGTGATTTGTGTACATGTGCCATAGTCTCCAGTACAAAGGGAGGTATGATTTCGTGGATAACACTCTTACGAAACTTCGTGAGAGGCTTCATTTCAGTGTAACCTACAACGTTTTCATTTACGATAATTTTGCAAGTTGGAGCATTTTCAATGTGGAAAACGGAAAACGAGTCAATAATTCGATTGAAACATCGAAAAATTTAAAAGAATTTTTTTTAAATAACTTATATTTTGTGTGACTTCGCATGTTACGTTCCACATTTCTACACACACAATAGTATAAATGTTTTAAGAGTATAAGCCTATTTTTTATGAGGTAAATCACATTTCACGTGTATGGGTGAAAATAGATAAGTTTGTCACAACATCTTTTTTTTAAAACTTTGCAAAATGGGTTAAAATATTTTATTATCATGTTTATTTTATGAAATACAAAATCTTTGATTACACTATTACAGTGAAATTGTTTTGGTACACCAATCTTGGAGTTATTATAAACCAGATTAATCGGATGTAAATGCCTCTCAAAATTATAATAATTATGTTTCCGGTTGGTTATTTTAAGATGTAATTTATTTTGTTTTAAAATGCAAAAGGATTTAATTAAATTGATTTTAAAGGAAATAATTTAATTTTTACTGTGAGAAATTCCATTTAGGTTAATTCGACGGTGTTAAAAATTTGCCCATTATTAATTATTATACCTACTGCTGTATAAAGAAAAAGAGAAATGTCAGAATTAAATCAAACGGAAATATTATGTAAAAAATGCTTTTGCTTGTTTTTCTCTTTTGCCAGTTGATAAAAATCGTAATGGAAATCATTTTATGGATTTTATGCTGACACAGAACTGCAACGAAATTTACACTTTGGCGTGGTATTTGTCTTTGTAAATTTTGTAGCAATAATTGGGTAAAATTTATCAATAACCGAAATGATTTGAGTGCGAGATATAGCGCACAGCACCCGCCTACAACCATTTTTTGGCTATAATCATCATAATGATCTTCAGAAACGAATGTTATTCGTCATTTTAATCTTTAATTCTGTAATTAATCCAAATGATTCAAAAATCTGAGATCTTGTCGTTTTTAATCAGAATTGGACGTGTAAAAAATCTCACAGAAATAAACACGCCAACTAAAAAAAAAATGGTCTGTAATGATTGTACGAGTCACTCACGCTCCAAGAGTTCAGATAAACGACAAACTTTGGTTTGCTTAATATCTCCGTTCTTAAAATAAAATAAATTGAATATCTTGAATTAAAAAAAAAAAAAAACAAGAAACTTTCTAACTTCAGTTTAAGTTAAAAAAATATTCATTGCATTTGAACTACTAAAGCATTAATGTTACTAAATCTTGCTTGTTAAATTAAACAGCTCGTTTCATGCATTGTTTGTATTTGTTTAAAAAACGTCGACAGTGCAGAAATGTTGATTTTGATGTGAGAACTACGTATAAGCTTTGGAAGAGCTTTTGGCCATCACACATGAAAACTTAACACGTAAATGAAAAACTTAAGCAAATTGAACCTGTCGTATATTTTAAGTCTTACAACTTACGTTTTGATAGTTGAGTTGGGAAGAAATATTTTTATTACATTTCTTATGTGGCCATTATCCTTTATTACACAAACCAAAATATTAAAATAACGACACAGTTTACACTGATTTAAAAAAAATTTATCACTGAAACAACCCTGTATATCATATAACAAATTATTAAATCAAATAATAACAGCGTTTCCACATAAAATACGACCAACAAACAAATATAATTCATTCATAACAATAATAATGTATAAATCATTGAGTTTTATCATAAAATTATTAACCAAAAAATATAAAAAACATAGCAGAGAAAAAATGAAAATAAAATTTAATATATCATAAAAACATATATACCATAAAATATGTTATATGTTTTTATTAATCCATATAAACTGGAATACTGGAATACATTGTGAAATATGGAAGTTAAGTGTGGAAGATATGAGGTGGTGGTGTTTGTATTACTATATAAAAAGGATATTATAATAAGGATGTGTTCTACTCTTTGTGCGATATTTTCATATAAAATAAAAAAATAAAATAAAATTATAATATTTAATAAATTTATTTCATTTTTTTAACGGGTACTAATACACCACGAGCCAGACTTTCTAAATTTTGGTCGTACGATGGACTTATCCATAATGCAGACATGTGTACACAAATACGTCACGTGTGAGTGGTGACAAAAAGTGGTAAAAATAGAATGAACAAAAGCAATTATATTAGGAGGTCATTAAGTTAAACGAATCCAGAAACCCATATCTTTTAGGTGCATGTATCTATGTGTATTTCATTAAATATACATAGACTATAATTCGCTGAGTGAACAAAGCGCTGCCATTGATAGTGACAGAATAAGGCGATTTTACTATTACATTGTAAGATAAGCACATAGTTTTTAATGGATCAAATTAAGGTAGTTTATGAGTATTAATTATGAGTTCATGAAATTTTCAATAATTTTGATAAATTATAAATTATAAGTATATAAATGCATCTATATCCACAAAATTTGAGTCAAGTTTAAGTAATTTGGGTAAGAATTTACCTTAGTAAAACAATTGATGGTTGGCATTAATTTACAAATACAAATGTCAATTTTGAATACCCGTCATCATAGTTTCGTCTATTTGCATGTACCCAAATAATACAGGCCCAAATTTCTATTAAGTAAATTAGTACCTAACATTGTGTCAAAAATTTCCCAAAATTGTACATTTCTTTGGCATCTCTTTGCTTATAAAGAATAACTAATAACTTTTTATATTAAGTCGGCTCTCTAAGTTAAATTGATTCAAGACTATAAAAATTAACTCTTAATAGATCTTTATAATTAAATTATCTTAATAGATCTTTATAATTGGGTGGCTTGATTGCTCTTATGAGTAGCGGTATTTTGAAGACACGAGAAGTTCTGCAAACAATCAAACTTTTTAAAACGAAAAGATGGTTAGTTCTTAAAACCACCTTTTGTCCTCTGTAATTTCGTGTGAAGTAATGCAAGAAGTCTTGCCTACAAAGTCTGGCTCTTGGTATAGATCACGTATATTTTTTTCAAGTATGTTCTATTCAAGTATATTGAATAAATGTAGACGATATCAAGTGACTTCAATTATCATTTAAAAATTTACAGAACGGCCAAAAATATCAAGAAACAGTCTTCGAATACAAAACCATAATTTATTCAATGACAATTTTTTTTAAATTCTTTAACGTCTTGGTGTGGATCGGCTTTTTTTTCTTAGCTAACTTAACATAATTCAATATGTTTTAGGAGTCGAATGAAAAAATTATGATATTTTAATCTAATTTCATCACTCAAAAATCTCTCAAAAAATGAAGAATGGAACATTTTCACTAGCTAGTAAAAATATCTTTCCTTCGAAACGTTAACCTTAGAATGGATGGAGGAGCCGCTAGAAGATATTGCATCTATAAAAAAATTATGCCAGGCAGTAAAAAAAAATTTAATTGTCGGAAGAAACTGTTACCTGTTATTACTGGGTGTAGAGTACGTAAGAACACGCTGAATGTATTTGGCGTAACTTGAGCATCACTCAACGTAGAGAGCTACCATTGGTTCAAATTATTCTTATTTTGATTTTTTGTGACGCGATAATTGATATTAAGAAACGTAATGAAAGACAAACAAATCTTAATACACTTGTTGTCTTGAAGAAGGGACTAAATAGCCGAGCGGTCTAAGGCGTTCGTCTTAGAACGTTGGACTATTTAGACTTAGGTTGCGGGTCGAAGCCAGGCAGCGGAAGTGGGAACAATTTATAATTAATGGGAGTGCAGAATTGATCACATTGTCGTCGCTTGGGTAAGAACGAAGTAACCGACTCCACCCACATCAAAAATGTAATTGTAAATATGTTTGTAATTGATTAAATAAAGATTAACAAATAATGATGTGATAAGCAGACGTCTGTGATAATGCGTATGCCATAAAAACGGAGGTTAAACCCCCATTATATTTTTATTTTTTGTCTTGAAGATAGGTCAAGAAAATAAAGGATCGTTTAAGGTACATTGTTATGAAAGTAAAACAGCTTCTCTATTATTAACTTCAAAATTGAATAGGAACAGTTGAAGTAATAATATTAGAGATCAAAGCATATGTTACTATAAAGAACAAACTTAGATCTGAGTTTTTATTAAATGTTATAAGAATGAACGAAAATATAAAAGTTTTTCACATGATAACAGTTTTATATATTCACAAAAATATAAACTGTGTTTTTACAGTTGCCTTAGTCATATTTTTAAGATAAGGAAAACTTATATAACTATGTAGGAAAATTCATATATTTCTTACTGTATTATTCTACTTAAATAATATAGAATGTTTTCTACTATCTTTTATACCACCCAGTTTTTTCATCCCTTTTTCTCATCATAATTTTTTTTTCTAAACATATAATTTGTTCTTTTACATAAGAATACTATTCTTATACGAACTTGAAAGTAAATAGATTTGATTTCGCAAGTCACAAATTTTTACGTTAAAGTTTAATTTTTAGAAAGCTTTAAAATTACTTTTTACTGTAAATCGATTGGTTTACATTTCGAAGTCACAATATTCATAATGTAATTACGAAATCACATTTATTTTATTCATGAACTGTAACAATGATATATGAAATAAATTATAAAAACTACGAAATAAAAAAAGTGAATTGTATAATAAAATTTAAAGGATTATTTTTATTTAAACTAAAGTTGTTTAAGAAAGCCTTTTGTGAATAAAAAAATTTCCTACTTGTTTAATGTAAGCTAAATAAAGTATGATCTTACTTTTGGAATAAGTTAACATGCAAGTTTGCTAATATTCTACCAACTATACAGGGTGGACCATTTTAATCTGTTATGGCTAATAACTCGTTTTGTAGCTAACCAATAAGAAAATGACTTAAACACAAGTTGCAGAGTTTAACTACAAAACTATTAGGCATAATAGTTTATAATGGTCCACACTGTATACCAACTAAAAATTTAAATAAGTAGGAAAAATGATGGGTATACTGTTTTATGCCTACACCAAACTTTTCCCGTAATAATACTGATTTTCAGTTTTAAAGAAGAGTTATATTGTGTTGAAATCTCAAGCTAACGAATTATTAATAGCCAGCCGCTACGAAAACTCATAAGAACTCCCAGTGACACAAAAAATGGAAAAATATTGACGTTTTTCCTATGTGATCATAGTCATAATACTTAGAAGAGATCATAGATGATCGTAGTTGTAATACTTAGAGCAACAAGATCGAACTTAGACTCATATTTGAAATATTTTCGCGGCATATAAAACATATTCAATCCATGCTGGATTTAAGCGCAGATGACAGTGTTTGATGTGGAATAGACTTTATATTAACATTTCTAGGTACTAAAATTAATAATAATCAGTTATATGAAATTCATATAAATGTATATAAATTTTATGTTTGGATAAACTGCATGCCTGATGCAATGAACGTACTTGGAACGAACTCATTTTTAAAGGCCATAAATGTCTTATTTTATGGTTGTTAAAATATTATAATAAAGACGAGAAGATATCACACACACTTAGAGTAATAAAATAGATCATAAAAAAGGGTCTTTTTATTTTTGTTTATTATATTTTTCAGAGGAGGGCAGGAGTAAGGTTTAATATATTTTAGTGACTATATGAGAAAAATATTATTACTGTTAGAAATTCTATATGAAATAACTCTTCTTAAAATATATCAGAGTCTCATGACAGAGATGTACCATCAATAACAAAATTTTTCAAAAAATAGAACCGTTTTCAAATAGATTAACAAAAAAGTAAAAAATAAATTTAAAATAAACACTTCAGACAATAATTTCCCTGTGACCTATTACGTTATGAAATCAAGAGTATTAAATCGAATTCTCGCTAAGTGTATGGTTGGCGTCAAAACGTTATTGCTTCCAAGGAAATTATTGAGAGAAGTATTTAGGTTAACATCAGTAAGATGTTAAATAAGTAAGTCATTATTCTTTTGGCTATGAAGACTTCCTATAATTCAAGAGTTGCATGTTGCAACTGCTATTAAATTCTGGACAAATGTTTCGACTTTCACACAATAATTTGGATTCCACCATATCTTACTATTATTTTTCTGTATAAAATTTTATCAATACTGTAATGAATAACAAGTGAAATTTACAAAATTTAAAAACCCCCGACAAACTTTTCGGGTACGGAACCCTAAACTAGCACTTGAAAAATATCTAAGAACACTCTCCATTAAATTATCTTTTTCCTTAAAGCCTTTTCCAAGCTGAGTCGATTTTGAAAATTATTGCCTTTTTTTTGGGTAGGTACGAAACCCTAAACTTGCAGTAAAATCTAGTTATTGGATAACTACGTTACACCTTTCAGTTTTTAGTAATGCGTGTGTATAAATTGTATACTTGATGTGAACAATTTTACGAATATCATTTACAAAGCATTTGTTGTTTGAAACTGACAATAACCTGCAATCTGCCTGTTATACAAACACTATGCAATCTGCCTACATATACACTTTTTTTTATATATACTATACCTGATCAGCTATTATGCCACTTTTACCATTTTTCGAATTTTTACAAATTTTAAATACAGGAGTATTCCGACATACACTACCCCATATTATACAATTTCTAAATATTCCTGTGTACACTGAATATTGCCCCTCACAATATCTTATAATGCAGGTTGCTTGTCCAATTCGAATTCGACTCGAAAGTTATAGCTGGACCACAAAATATAGAGTGTATAACATTATTTATTCTAGTCTAGTATACATAAGTAAGCACCCACTTATACATAAGTAAGCACAACTTTAATATAATAAATTTGGCTAAGCCAATCAAAAATTTATTTAGGATTTTGATAAATACTAAAAGGGAAAACCAAATATGAGAATCTGACGAGTGCTTAAATTACTTTATCAACATGGAATTTTATAATTGATTTCAAACAATGAACATAATCTACCTTTTGTGTATACTTTGGTTGGAAATATATTGAGGATAACACGTTTTAAGGGATCTTAATAGCTAAAAAACAAAATAATAACACATAAAAGATTTGGTTTATTTGTCCTCGAGATCAAACATAAATTGAAGAAAAAAAGGGTATCTACTAAATGATTTTTAAAATAAATAACACCTTTTTTTGTTTAGAGAAAAAAAAGCCATTAGATATGCATGACCACTTAAAAAAACGATCATCACAATGTGATTTACTTTTTTAAATATATTTGAAAAGATTACTATAGCGGTCTTCAAATTACCCAAATTCATTTAAATGGAACAAATAAATGAAATAAATAAATTGGGGTGAAGAAATACAGGTTTTTTTGTTGCTTGAGTACCATTTAATTGAATTTTTAATATAAACAAAATTTTTTTTAAAGAAACTACAGCTCTACGATTATCTGATTCTAAGGGGATAACGGTTCTTACTTTAACGATAACATGGGAAGTTCAATTAAAAAATAGAATTGTAAGATGAAATGGCATCTACACTACAATAACTGTTAGGTTTCAGAATCTCAGATCCTCAACAAAAAGATTTAGAATATAAGAAGTAGTAACTGGCATGCTTCGATATTTTAGCAAACCCTATTTTTCAAGAAATGCCATAGATATTCATTAGCCTGGCTAGCCGTTTCTAAAAATTAACTCAAGGCAGAAATGTGCAAAACTCAACGATATACTAGCAAGGCTGTATGTCAGATATTTATTCTATTAATATTCTTCAAAAATAACAATGATTAAAACATTAAGGCAAAATTTTTGAAAGTTTCAAAAACAAAAAAACTAAAGACGGAATAAACGGCTTTGAATTTGACAACATAATTTTTATCAAAATTAGTTTCGTTAGCTAAAAATTGAATTCTTTAGCCAAAAATTAGATAAATTAAAATATAGTGAAAATAAATTATATTCTGAATGGTCAAATAGAAAAAAAAACATTCGTGGAAAAATATTATCTATAAAAATAAACGCTGATAAATCATTTTTGTTCGAAGTTAGCACACCAGATACCACCCTAAAAAAAACTTCAATATGACCACAGAATATTCATTCAAACCAGGGCCGGATTAATCCTCAACGAGGCCCTAGGCAACCATCAACTTGGGGGCCCTTTTTTCACGTCCGTTCCCTTCTTTTTTCGATTAAAAAATACAAACTTAATCTGACTCAATGCAAAGTATACCTAACATCTCGAATCGCTCTTGTCGCGTTGTAGCTCTTTCAGCAGCTTTGATTTTTTTTTAATTGCGAGAAGGATCGTTCGGCAGAACAATTTGTGATCATTAATGTTAAAAAAATCCGAAGAGCTATTTCTGTGTTAGGAAATACATCGGCTAATTGATCTTCCATTAGAATCTTATACAAATGACTATAAGTTTTGTCAAAGTAGTCGGAAATGTCCTTTTTAGGAACTTAATTGTCTAGTTCGTCGGTCGTCGCCTTTTGAATGCGGCCAATTGAGTTTTATTTATTTGAGTAAAATTTATTTTCAGTTCTGATTATATTTCCTTTCAATCTCTAGAATTTTATGTTTGTAAGAAAATTTTAGAAGGCTTTTTCATTTTTTGGGGGCCCCCTAAAATCGGGGGCCCCAGGCAACTGCCTATTCTGCCTACTTGTTAATCCGGCCCTGATTCAAACAAATGTATAAATATTCAGAGCTTTAATACAGAATGATGGTTTGAGTAAAATATAGGGTGGTCCACATTTTTATGTTTCCAGACATTTTTATGATCATAGTTTTTCATAAGAGAAAAAGGATAGATGTATATATATTATGTGTAGTGTACAAAGTATTGTGTGAATTGTTTTTATCCATATGAGATTGTGAAATTAATAATGGCTACAATGCATTAAGCATTGGCATAATTTGGGGAAATGATTTTGAAAGAAAATTTATTTTCTTCAATTAAGCACGAATCCAGAATTTTTTGGAGGGAACAATATGAACTTGAGCATTTTTTAATAGTTAATAATTTTATATTTTGTTTGCTCTTTCTCTGAAATTAAACGGAATGAAAAGTGTGATAAATTAACTTCGGTATACCACCGCCTACCTCTCGCAAGCGATTTTGGGTGATATTTGAGAAACTGCACATCCAATCGTCAAATGAACCCGAAATTTCTAACAAACCAAATTAAGGCATTGGTCTTTGTAAAATGACCTTGGTCCATTGCTGTTTCTCAGTCCGCCTGTCCATCCGTCAACATGATATCGAGCAACATAGGTCTATTGGGTCTTGTGCAGAGAACCCATTTTGTAAACCATAAGAGATAAAACGAAAGTTTTAATTTAAAAACTGCTTCTTTGAAACATTTTTCTTAAAAATCTTTGTTTTCCCGTGACGGGTCAATTTAGGACAAAACTCTAGTGTCCGTTTTCTCCAAAGCTATAAAAGATACAGTGTTGAAAATTTGTAGGTATCTTCAAAGAGTAAGTTTTCTGATTCTAGTTCCATACAATACGCATCTGATAATATTGAAGGGTCGAAAGAGTCAATATTCTGGGGGAAGATTTTTATTTACAAATTCAGTTTCGAAGCATGAATATTTTTGGTTTTACACTTTTCTTATTTAAAAAATAAATACCAACACTGTTATGTCTATATTCAATAAATACTGTCTAAACGTATAGGGTAATTTCAACAGTTAACTCAACTGCTTATTTTCACTACTGGTTATTCTCTAAAAATGATAACACAAAAAATTTGAAAACGAAATTTGATGAACTAAATATGTCGAAGAGTTTGAAATTCTTACTTCTAAACTCTTGTACGAATAGCTTTTATTTCGGAGTATTTCGGGATATTACTTGTAAAATTCTCATTTAGTCGACAAATGAGGTGGATTTTTATGCTTTTTGGGGCTCAATTATCTTATATAATCTCAAGGCACGAAGATCTAGTTTATTTAAGTTAACATGACAATCTTATGAGGTAATAATTGAAGCAATAATCCGGTGTATCACCTTTCGTATTGGATTTTTGTTGACATTCCTGAAACAACGCCTCCAATTAAAGAAGGGTTTAGATTCTTTCTGATTTTTTAAAATTGTTTAAGTAACACCTATTAGCTCAGTTGGTTAAGGCGTAACGATTTCCGTCCGCAGTCTATAGGCACCAGTTTGCCAAGACGAATAAGGGTAGTGAGGATTAAGTGAGAATCCAAAGTTGTGGAAATTTACAAAAGAAACAAAAACTAACATGTAGATATGAGAAGAAGAAGGGAAGAAACTGCATCAAAAAACTAAGCACCAAAAGTTCATGGTATCAATGGCAGATGGATTCTGTGGGAATAAGTACATGGTAGATTTGTTCAAGTTGCTGAAAATTAATGAAAGATAAAAAATGAATGTAGTCATAAAAACGGTATCAATAGATAAAAAAACGTGAGAAATCAAAAAGTAGACTACACGTAGTTTTTCTTAATTATTCTATTGTGGAATCTAACGTACAATGAATGTCAGGCATTAGGCCATAAAGTATATAAAGTACAAAAATAGTCTCTCACATAACATTCGTTTCGCTAGGGTTATAATTTTAGTGTGTTGTTTTTAGGAGAATATGAATTACGATTATAGCCCACAATAGTAAAGCCAGAGCTATTTCGCGTATTCTATATTACCACTGCCCATTTGTACGTATATATAGTAACGTTTAGGGAATGACAACACACGTTCTCGATCAGAGCTTGAAGCTATATGTGTGCCATACTTTTACATTCATACAGGATGTTACAGGAAAATATCGCACTTATTATAAGAAGTGACAGTTACTAACAAAATAAAGAAATGGTCTGAATAATAGTGACTAAAATATACTTTTTTTGTGAAAAAAAATCTTGTTAGTAATCGATTGTATGATATACACACAAAAAAATCAAGAACTAGCCCTTCAGTATCTTTATTGCCGTTGATATGAAATTTTGGAACTGGAACTAAAAGACATTAAGGTCGCTAATTTCTGAATTTTCCTTGTTCTACATTGGAACAGAAATATCGAAATCAATTTCAACACTAAAATTTTAATGCAGTAAAAGTAAATAGGATGCCAGTTATTAACTTCCCTGTGGGATAGTTTAATGGGTCCGATTTTGCAAATTGAAAATTTAGACATTCTTCACGTTTCAAGGCCTTTAGAGTCGAATAGTATGGTTTTTAAAAGGATGTCCGTGTATGCACATGTATGTATGTACGAATGTATGTATGTTCGGATTCAATTTTCTGTTCGCTTATCTCGAGAACAACTGATGATATTGACATGGGACCAGTTTCATTTAACGCATAATTATGTAACAGAACTTATTAGGTTTTGAGCCGTTTCATTGTACCGAATGAAAAATTGTATAATTGTCACTATTATCACTTATCATTTATATAGTATTAACGTCATGGGGGGTGCATGGGCAAAGTCCCCGCAGAGGGGGTCCACGGGAAAAAAAAAAATTTTACAAAAAATAATTAAATATATTAAAACATATGATATTTTTTTATCCTTTCCACTGGGAAGTTAGTCGTGTGGACTACACACCCAAAATTACAAGAATATTTACTGAAGTAAGGTGTTTTTAAATTATTCATTTTTTTTTTATTTACTTATCAAGAAAGCAAAATATTTACATTTCTTTTTCAGTTCAAAATTTATTTTCCTTTTTTTGAGACACTTTGTATGTTACGACTAAAAATTATTGTTTTTCAATGTTTATGATGGTGTTTCGATTTCATAACTCGACCAAAAATATTACCCAACTGAAACCATATGTAGGTGTAATATATTTTTATGTTATGTGCAACTGAAGAGGGTTTTTTGTGTGTAATAGCACACTTGCTTGTGGAAGACTGTAGGCGAGGTTAGTTATGTGTATACTGCGATCGTTATAGAATAATCGAGGAACAGTTTGTACACGTTTTTAATTTATCAACCAGTATATCATTTTTATTGTTGCTGTTAGTTTAATATCATACATACAGTTTTTAAATCAAAAAGCTTTCCAATATGCAGAATATTGTACCTATGTACCTAATTGTACTTATTGGAAACATTCTCAAAAACGGCACACATTGTTATTTTCATTAACACCTAGATGTCTGGAGTGCGTCTTTTTTGTCATTAAGAATTTAAACGTAAGCATTTAAAAGATTTATAAACAATCTACAATTGATTAATAATAAGTAGTATCTACATGATGTGTCAAACAATAACCTGTCATCTATCGCCCGACTAAAATGTCTGCACTTTGACAGAAGATTAGCTACAAAACTCAAAGATAGTGAGGATTTTCAGTCGGGTTGGTCACCTAACTTTGAATGCTAATTTATACGTACAGGGAGTGTTTTACTTTTCATACAAGAATGTTGGTTTCGTTCACTTTTAGTTTACAATTTGGGACTCTAAATCTGGCTAACATTCAAACAAGAGTAATAATGATAATAAGCGTTGATCCCAATGAATGGGCAACGGCCTCTTATTTCACAAATGTGAATATAATCACAATAAGGGCAGAATATCTAAAGCGTTTCTTCACGCTTCTCTGTCAGTAATTTTCGACCATGTATTTCCACCGTAGTTTCTAAACTCACCCGACCATCTCTTATGTTGTTTCCCACAATTTCTACTGTTCATTCTTGGTGACCAGAATATAATTTGGTTTGCTCGTCGATCGGTTTTTGATCGTAAAATGTGCCCTGTCCTGGTTCACTTTAGCTTTATAGCTATAAACTGTGCTGAGCGAATTTGTGTTTTTGATGGTATCTTATTATTTCTAATTTTATCTCTCCGGGAAATACTGAGAATATAGCGTTCTATTCTTCTCTGGCAGATATCTAGTTTATTGCTAATCTTGTTAGAGCCCAAGATTGACATCCATACGTTAAAACTGGTGTTATGCCTGTATCAATTGCCTGTATCAATTGCCTGAGCTTTCACCCTTAAAGAGTAATCTCCTCCTCTGGACTTCTTTCAGATACCAGAATTTCTGGTCTCTAAAAGAAGTTATACCGATCTTTAAAAGATACAATTTGATCCAAGTACCCAAGTAAGTTATTTTCAAACAAGAGTTCCAAATTACAACACTATCGGGCGCTTTAAATATAAGGCTAGAGACACGTAGAATGAGATTTATCCACTGCTACACTAAGAAGAAGTGATTTATAAGACTCAATTTTTGATGGAATGATCCTACTTCAAAACCATTTAATAAGTCGTACAAAATACAATTAAAACTCAACAAGATATAAAATTTTTTAGATATATAAAAGAATATTATGATTTAAAAGAGTGAAAGAGATAGAAAATATGTTATACCATAATAAAGAATAATAAAGATGGAGCAAGCAAATAAATATACAAAATCATTGAATCGTAAGGCAGACAAGCAGTATAATAATAAGTCAGTTAGTAAAGGAATTGATTATGAGCTGTAGATGAGAGAGAAACTTGAGAGTAAATTAACACCGATCAAAGGTGTCAGTTACACAATAAAGCACATTATATTATAAATAATAAAATCATTTATGTTAAGGTATGGTATGTTAGTTATAATGATATGGAAGGCTTCTGCGCACACATTATTGTATACCAGGTGTCCCATTTTAAATATTACAGTGGAAAATTTTTGCAAACGAAGGGCGAAAGTAAAAAAGTAAAAATGAACTAATATTTACTCGTAGAGGTGAGTCTATCAGAAGTTTTAAATTTGACCTGGACTAATAATGTCGTTTAAAAATCAACTTATGTTCAAAACTGATAAGAGATAAAGGAAATATTAAGCTAGAAAGTTATTCTTTATGAAAGATCAAACAACTTTTCTTCGAAACATTTTTTCCTGAACCTTACAAATACGACGGAAGTCGAAAGCAACAATCGCTTTGTACTCACATGAAAGTTTGTATGGTGTATTTAAATTTTGGTATAAGAGACAAAGAAAAATTTAAAGGGTGATTTTTTTTGAAAAAACATTAAAAAATTGTATTAAATAAATGATTTCATCCGATTTTCCTGAAATTAAAAAGTCCTGATTTGAACATTTCCACTATCATTTATCAGGTATGGGTCTGAGCTAGTGTTTAAGTGACATTATCAGAACATCTCTTACATGGACCATTTTTTGCCAAAAGCTCTTTGTTTAAAAAAATATTCAGCTTGATTCTTTAAGATGCGACACCTGGTATATGTAATGTAGCATCAGTTGACTTATTCTTTTGTAAACAATTATACAGAATGATTGGATTTACTATTAGCTTGATTTTTTCTAAATCTGTATCTAGTAAGAGTAAACATGAAATGTTGTCAAGATCTTTTTGAAATATGTCCCTAGTAGTAGGAGTTTATATGAATTGTAGTCCGGATATATTTATTTTTGAAGTATGCATGTATGTTGCTGTTCCCAATAATGCCATAACATATTTAATTAATGGTTCAACAAAATGGACGCTCCGTTATGACAACCTGAAATCAGTCAGTACAGTATCAAATTCTGAAACATTGTTGCTATGTTGCTATGTTATATTCCATATTAATAACTGGAGTTGCAACCCGTCAACTGGCGATAATAATTCGTACTAATTAAAACAGGAAATGGATCCGTTTTCAGTAATTCCAATTTAGACTACCAAGTTAATTACCAGTTATCAATAAGGTGATGAACACGATTGCCTTTATTTTATTCATATTTCTAAATAATAGTAGAATTCATTCACAATTAGATGTGATCGTTAAATAAAAACAAATACGTCACAATGTAAAAAATGAGTGGAAGCAACGAAAAAAATGAGAAGTATATAGTAAAACAAATTTAAAATAAGAACAATTTCTGCAGTTTTGACAATATGAGACTGTGAGTTGTCTTAATAAAATAATAGTTAATATAGGGCTGCAAAAATCTCAATATATCGAGAACTGATAGTCGAAATATCATTGAATTTTATCACATACTTTTTGAAGATCCATCAACTAAATCAAATAGATATTTAGAGTTGCCATTTATGTGCCAGTCTCAAAACTTTTTGTGTTGAAGACATTGATTGATTTGAAATTTTTGCTATAATACATAAGTCGTTTCATACAAAGTGCGATTTGGGTAAAATACATGCCGATTAGTTGGACTGAATATTCAATAAATAAATACAAGTCGAAGAAAATAGATTATACCGCACGATCGAATGAATATACACATATATACGTAAATTGTTATTACAACACATATCGTTTGCACCGTGTATATTCATTCCATTTCGTATTTATTTAATATTGTAGGCTCTAGTACAACCCGGCTTCATCTATTCATGTTTGACACTTCTATCAAAGCATAACAAAGAACAATCAATTTTCAATTGTTATTTTAGATAGACTCAATGCCGGCTTCATTGTACTTTCAACGCACCTATAGAAAGAGATTGCTGTATTCAATATAATAATAATATTGGTTGGAATCAATTGATGATCGGTTCTTTTTTGTTGTATTATTTTATTGGAACAAAAAAAATTGTATTTAGTCGGAAATGATTTGGCATTATTTTAAATAATAATATTCATCTTTCAGTGTAATTTTTTTACATTAATTTCAATGAAATCTTTTCAAATTCTCACCAATTTTTCGTGTAATTAATCAAAGTGGAAACATTTAAAAAAATAATTTAGGCATTAGATTCAGACCTTATACCAAGCCGGATGGGATTCGATCCACACTACATCGATGATCTTGCAAGGATATTTATCATTTGCAGTTTTCTGTTGAAACCTTTATGAGAACTTAAGTTAACTTTCTTTGCAAAGTTATATTTACGTTTTATAAAATTAAATATAATTTTGTTATGATTTCTTTATAATATTGCTTACAAAAGTCTCATTCGAAACCTCACATAATCCCACTTAAATATTCGGTTTGAAACATTTCTAGATTTCAAAATAGTTCATAGTTTCTTGATGACAATTTCCGCATGTCTTCCAGTCAGCTTTGATTTGACATCCCATTTTTTAGGATCAATATATTTTATATATTTATGTCCTATGATCCCGAGGGAGATAGGGCCTCAACAAATGCTCGCCAACGAACTAGATTCTGTGCCATGGACTTAAATTCTCCCCAGGATTTGCCTTTTTCAGTAATTTCTTGCTCCAGGGTTCTTCGCCAGGTATGACGAGGTCGGCCACCCTTCTTTTTCCTTGGGGATTCCACTCAAGTGCTTCTTTGGCAATGCTGTTGTTTCGCCTGAGTGTGTGACCAATCCACCATATTTGCATTGCTTAATGGTGTGTCCTACTGGAGTTTGGTGACAGGTGGCCAGCAGGTTTTCATTGGAAATCGTCTTGGGCCAATAAATGTTTAGGATGTGTCTGAGACAACTGTTGATAAAGACTTGCAGTTTTCTGGTGATGCTTTACGAGACTTTCCAGGTTTGACATCCATACAAAAGAACACTTTTAACATTAGTCTCGAATATTTTCAATTTAGTGTGTCTTCTGAGTTGGTGTGATCTCCAGATGGGTCGAAGTTGCCCTAACGCTGCCTTGGCTTTTCTGATTCTTTGTTCTATATCTTCATCAGTGCCGCTGTTTTGAGAAACAATACTTCCGAGGTATTGGAACTGTCGTACACGCTCTATGGGTTGGTTGTTAATGATAAGATTGGCGTTGTTTATTCTCTTCGTTGTTGGCGTTGTTTATTCTCAACTCTTTGATTTTTCCTTCGTTGATTTTCAGTCCCAACTTGTTACCTTCTTGGACTAGGTCGTTGATTTTGCCTTTAATGTCATTGATATTATGTGACATAATGCAAAGATAATCAGCATAATCAATATCTTCTAGCCGTTCTGTCATCTTCCACCTGCTACCTCTGCGTCTGTTTTCATTGACCTTTCGCATCACTTTGCCAAGCACTATTAGAAATAGGAGGGGAGAAAGCAAACAGCCCTGTTTTACACCAGTTGTGACGGGAAAGGGGTCGGTAAGTTTGTTTTGGTGTATAACCTGACATTCATACCCCTCGTAAGTTTCCTTGATGATATTTACAAACTTTGTGGGTACTCCATATTCTGCAAGTGCTTTACCAATGGCGCTTCTTTGAATGGAATCGAAGGCTTTCTCGAAATCAATGAATGCCAGGAATAGTGGCGTTTGGAATTCCGTGCTCTGTTCTAATATTATTAGTATCAATACATCACCATAATTCCTTCTATAATAGGGCTATTCTTCTATGATTTTATCGAGAGCTATTGTTGAGAAGAAGCGAAACTCAGACCAAGCTTTGAAGACTTCGTGTTTTCATCCTGCAAACTTATTATTATTTGGTCTTGCAAATTAGTCTCTGTGAAAGTCGAGCATACTTGTATGACCAAGACTAACGTATAAGAGCAATTGAGCAAGATTAAAGAACACGGTTAAGTATGATAGATAAATATTTCGTATCGAAATCGGTACTAAAAGTCTAATTATATATAGAGTGGGTCATTTTAACCTATACACCTAAATATCTCATTTTTTAGTAAACCAATAAAAAAATAACTTAAACAAAAGTTGCAGAGTTTGATGGGGGGCATCATGTTCTAAGATTAGATTGGACCTACTTCTTCGGGTTTCTTTAACAGATAATTTAGATCTTTAAGGGTAAGAAATAGAAACACTTTAAATTAGAAAGTTTATCCTCATAAAAAACTAACATTTTTCATCTAAACCATTTTTTCGAAAGTTGTCAGATAAGAAAAGTTTATCGGTAATTGTAAGTAAAAGTCATGGACACAGGCGAATGTCCTCCATTGCCCTTGACAATTTTTGGTTAAAACATTTTTCCGTGTTTTCTTTCGATTAAATGCAATAATGACATATTTTAAAATCACATTTCCTCCCAAAGCTAACGTTTTTCGAAAAAATTTTGTATGAGCTTCTAATTTCTAATTTAAAGTGTTATTCTATCTCTTACCGTTTAGGATCTAAAATGGCTATTAACGAGCCTCGAAGAACTAGGTCCACTCTGATATCAGAACACGATGTCCCCTATCCAACCTGTAACTTTTGTTTAAGTTATTTTTTGATTGGTTAACTATTAAACGAGATATTTAGGTGTATAGATTAATATGACCCACCCTGTATACAATTGATGCGTTGCTTGATTTACATATAGTGTCGAGAATAGAAACTTTATTAAGGCTAACAGGTTCCCATCAAAGCCTTATTTCTTAATTCTGTGAAGTTATAATTAACATATTTAGATACCAAAATATAAGTAGCGATAAAAAAGTTTTTTAATTTGATGCGTAGATATATACTAAGGTGAATTAAAAAACCCTGCGAACATTGAGTATTGAAAGTAGTGGATGAATAGTCACACCAAAAAGATATTGAATTAAAAATACATTGAAAACATTAAGTACATAAATTTTGAACATCTACGTTTTTTGTTTGGTATTTATTTTTATGAACGCAGCACAAGTTCGCACAGCCCACAACATATTTTGTATCTTGTATCAGTTTTAAGAAAGAAACGTCAGTTGTTTGATTGTGATAAACAATAGACTATCTATTTTCATTAAACATGAGCGGTAACATTTAAAAGACAAAAAAGGAATGCAAAGATGCATGCCATAAAAATAAAAGTTAAGTATATTATATTGCTTTAAGGTAAGAGAAACAAAGATAGTTAGATGATATGTAGATAGGTTTGGTTACACAAACTAAGATTGACTTGGATTGAAGTGAATTAAAAAGAGTAGATTGAATACTTTATAAGATGTCTCCCCTATCATATTGTGGTTTTGAGATACATAATATAAACTTAACTTCTTCGACGTGCAGTGATTATTAAACGTTTTTTTAGTGGCCGATTTTAGTAAGCAAGGAAGCATGTTGTTTATCATTTTTTTAGGATTCCAAATATATTTTCAATACATTGGTTAAGGGTAAGGTTAAAGCCTATACTCATACATTGTAGACTTACTTATTTTTTATTTAACTTCCTTTTCTCACAACGAAAGCAAAATACTGCTCAGGAAAAACCTTTCAGATCTTGATAAATTTAATATTCTGCTTCTAGATATATTTTAATCAAATTCAAAATGTGTTACCTGATTCATATCAAAATTGGGCTTCGATATAAACTTAATATATTGATAATTTTTCAATGACGAATCACGTCGTGAAAAAAGCAAGATTAAGACATCACCTAGCCATGACTACATTGACTACTTTTCATAAGTTATTACATTGTCCCATACCTTTACATCTTTGTCTTACCCATTTGCCTTGGCCAATGAGTAATGCTGTAAGTTTGAAAACTCGTGCAGGGCTGATGTGTAAGAGCGGGACCAAAGAATAAAGCTGAGTGTGACAAAACCATTATATTTAGACTTGATCTTGGTTTTTTCTATTAATAAAGGACACCATTTGTGAAAATTAAGCTGATTTTTTCTTTTAAAGCCACAACCTATCTTGCTCTACGTAACCTTTATTAATGAAGATTGTTTTATACTTGATTCTATTTTATTTTAAAAAGGTATTTCTTGCATTGTCATTTTAACTCATTTTTATACGTAAATTATTACCTCTTATTTATTTCATAATTTGATCTTTGTCTGAATTGTTGCTACCAGATTACTTCACAACACTCGATCCATACAATTGTGGTACAAGTACTTTTGGTTACGCGCGGCAAATCAGACAAATATCAAGCGGCTATAATGGTATTTTATTTTACTGACACATTTTAAATGTATATTTAATTTAAATTTTGATCACTAAATTTTATCAAAATTGCTACAGAGTTGTTGTTTAATCGTTCATCGTTTCGTTACTGAATTTTAAATAAAATTCTTTGCAGGTCGTTATCATGATACTGTCAAATAAAATTTTTTGATTACATAAAATATTTTTCGCTTGAATTTTAGTGTGTAAAAACTTATTTGGTGATTGGTATTTATTTTTATCGTTGAAACATTAAACAATGTTTCAAAGAATCCTGTAAATGGTAGCCACCTCATAATAAATTCGACAATATGTAACTTAAACAGATTTTAAAATTGAACAGAAACGATGCGTGTCGTAGTTGACAAAAATGAAATACCAGAAAAATTATTCGATAAGCAATGGATAACTAATATTAAGGATGAAACGGTACCCACCCCATTACATTACATTACATGATTTCTGACAAACTTTTGACAATGTAATTTGCTAATAAGCTTTGCTTATTATACAAACTCTAATTATACAAAAATGTAACGGATGCCATCAATACTTGCCTACTCATATTTAATATTGACAAGAACATATACTCAAAAGTTTTGTGGTGAAAAGTTTTAAACCGGAAGTTGATGGCAAGTTAAAGATAGCTACAACAGTTTCTATTAAAATTAGATAAAATTCCCAAGGAAATTCCTATAAAATCGGATCAAATTCAATCGGATGCTGTCTTATCAAAAAAAAATTTTGTTTAACTTTATCAGAATCTAAAAAATTTAGTTTTTCTCTATCACATCCAAAATTATTGTGATCAAAATTAACCTAGCTCTAATAGATTTCAAAATTTGGTCCCGAAATTTAGCACATACGTGATAGCTAGCGAAAAATTGACATCACAGTTGAAAAGAATGACCCAAAATTAGTGGGTTTCAAAAAAAAAATAAATACAATAATGTCGGATCAAATTTGCCTGTATTATCAAAAAAATCGAACTTTTTTAACTTTATGACTTTGTGTAAATTAATGAGGGCCTTTTACTTGATTCTTTACTAACTTTTTGTTTTACGTAAAAAACATACGTTTTGTTTTGCGTCTCTATTTTTGTGCCATGCTTTGTTACGGACCTGGTCAGCTGTACCATGTTACTGAATATCTTCTAAAACAGAATCAACTATCGAAAAGTGGGTACCATGAAGTCCACAAAAATTAATTGCATATGGTCTTTGATTTGTCAAGTAAGATTCCGGATTCTGGAAAATGGAAACTTCTGAAATTATCCAAAATCTCATTCTAGTTAATAAGGAAATACCTTCCCCTTTCCGAGACTGAAACGAAAAATGGAGTACCCAAATCTTTCAATATCTTACGATCTATTTGTGCCTCTATCTTCCAAAGGCATCTATTTAAAAAATAAATTATTTCAACACGTTTTTCAATTAGCTTTAAGATGTTAACTTTACGTTTGACATATTATTGTTTCATCAAACGACTTTAACAACATCAAATACAAAAAAATATTTTTTAATTCAAATCGTTAAAATGTTTTTTTTTTTAAACATGTGATTAGTACAATTCTACAAAATAAGCTGCTCTTGTCACCTTCATACAAAATTATTGTCAAATTAAAAAAGGTTACAAATTAAAAAGCAATTTTTAATTTAACTAACAAGTTTTAATGATGTAACTGCATGGAGTGGAGACAACAGACATGTGTAGTGTGTCTCCTAATTACCACAAACATAAAATATATAATTACATACCCATTTGAAAAGATGAAATATATACAAAGGAAATTTATTCAGACATTTTAATGTGTGACTGAATGCTGAGACGAAAGTAAATTCATCAAGGTTAAAATGTTCGTAAAATCCATCAAACAATTTGAGAGAATACTTTGAAAGTAAAGAAAGGAATTGAAACAGACTAATATGGCTTTTGGTAGAAATCCGATCAATTTTGTGAAAACACACGATGTTATAATTCAAAATCTGCTCATAGCACGTTATTTTGTATGATTTTATCAGAAGACCAAGGGCGTACGATATTTTTGTACTGTTCTCCGAGCGATAAATAGTAAAACCACCATATAAAACAAGTGAAAACAATTGACTGAGTTAATTGTTGAAATACCATGCAAAGACAGTGTTGATTACTCTATTACATTATACTTGCATACATGTCACACATACATAACTGACATTCCCATATAATACATATTATACAATTTACGCCTAATTTGCGCCCTCACGGGTAAACAGTAATGTTTACGAAAAAAAATTTCAAACAAAAGTTGGTAATTTTTTTATAAGGAATATTTTTACTTTAACCTTTTGTTCTATCTCTAACGGTTTATAAGATGGGTAAGTCCCAATTGACTTATATTGCTCATTTTCGAACTCAATGTCTCTTTCTACGTCCTGAGTACGCTATAATAAAATTTCATCTTGATACCTCTTTTCATTTTTGAGTTATCGTGTTGACAGACAGACGGACAGACTGACAGACAACCGAAAATGGACTAATTAGGTGATTCTATGAACACTTATACCAAATTTTTATACAAAGCATCAATATTTCTTAGCGTTACAAACTTGGTACTAAACTTAGTATACCTTGCATATTACATATATGCATGGTATAAAAATGTTCGATCAGTTGACGAATCTATGAGAACAAGTGCAGACAAGGCCCATGGTTTCTACTAACACCGATATTATCTCCCTTAGCGACATCCTCGCATATAACTTGGCACTTAACATTGCACGGTCGTAACACGGACATTAAACTGTTTTCTAATAATTTTGAACTCACAGTCACTAATAGAGCCAAAAATATCAATTAACAACAAGTATAGTTTCCTCATTCGATTTTTATATCAACTTATTTTCGGACTTCTTTGTACACCGTATAGGAATGCTTTATGTATATAAAATATACTTTATTTGTCAGTGCTTTAACATTTTATAATTTGGAAATAAATTAGATTCTATGTAGTTTGTTCCTTCATCAAAAAAATTAAGGATTGATTTTTAATTCAAAAACGTATTTTAATACAAGTTTATTATTGATGGAAATAGGTGAATTTACTTACTGTTGGTTGAATATCTATTGAGTCAAAATAATGTTCATATATGTGTATTGTTAAAAATATGCCCATATGTCAGAATTAGTTATATTTGAAAACATGTCAAAAGTTTTGTTAGTAAATGGGACGCTTATCACCTATAGCTAATGCTGTCACGCAATATACTAATCATTCAAATTGCTTTTAAGAACAGTATTTTAAATGACATCTTGTTTATTATTTCAAAATAGACCAAACACACTATGTAATAACAAATAGAAATTTAAGTGTTGTTCCAATTTGAATTTTCATCAAGGCAGCATTTTTTTAATGCCAACGATGTTTTCAATGCTGGATTATATAAAATAACAGCTGAATGGCATCAGAATCCAAAATCAGGTCGATAAGACTACTTAAAAATGGGATATAGTTTGTGATAAACACAAGAAGATACTTTGTGGTATCGCCCAAAGAAAGTATTTTGCTTTGATTTTTATTTATCCAATGATGAAGTTTACAATCTAATCCTTTTTGCATAGATTCTGCAAACCCTCAGTTCTGAGTTACCTTGCAGCTTTCATGCACAGTAACAGAACAAAAGAATAAGTTAATTTCCTAGAATCAATAAATTAAATGGCCAGGGTTGATTGCTCAAAAAAACAGCGTGGAGAGAGCTATATGTGATCGTTATATTCCTCTAGCTTTAAGATTGGCAGGGCCTATAAGTATCATCCACTCTCATAGTAAGTCTGTTTTTATACCATTTATATATGAAACTAGCTGGGAACTACCCGCTTTGCTGGGCAACATCCCCACTTGCACCCCTCCCTCCACATTTCCTTGCGTTGGATAACATTTTTGTAATGTACACGTCATGCTCTTTTATTTGATACCCCACTTAGGTATATTTGTAAATATTCGATATTTCCTTCCCACTTTCTCGCTACATCCAAAGAGCATAGGATAGAGGAGAAGCAGCCCATATGAGCTAATGTAAAATCGTAGTATACGAGTTTCAGCGCCTCTACCGAGTCAGGCTTTCAAACTTAATAGTTAATAGTCACCCCCGCAAAGTAGTTAAACTTAATAGCCATACCCGCAAAGGCCTACAAACTTAATAGTTGATCGCCTCAGACTCCAGATGTCACTTATAATTATACTTCTGCTTCTTGTCTATCCTATAGTCTTTGGCTACACCTTTCTACCCTCCGAAGGTTAAAAAAATTTCTAAATGTAATTTAAAACATTCTGACCAAGTTTTGAACTATTAAAAGCCATAATTGAAAAATATGAATTTTTTATTCATGAACACCCCCGCAACCCCCCTTGTGGGTGGAATTTCGTAAAATCCGTTCTTAGCTGACCTCTACTTGGCAAAAGGAATATTCCTGCCAAATTTCAAGTCTCTAGGTCTTATAGTTCCAGAGATATCGTGATGAGTGACTATCTATATCTATAGAAAGTCTCCTATATATATAAGATATATCATGGTATATTAAGTTTAGTCCCAAGTTTATAGTCCCAAGCTTAAAAATATTAATGTTACCAACAAAATTTTAGTATAGGTGTTCAAAAAATCACCTAATTATTCCATTTCCGGTTGTCTGTCTGTCTGTTAACACGATACCCCAAAAACGAACAGAGATATCCAGCTGAAATTTTTTATTGCGTGCTCAGGATGTAAAAAGTGAGATCGAGTTCGTAAATGAGCAACATTGGTCAATTGGATTTTGGGTCCATAGGACTCATCTTATAAACCGTTAGAGATAGAACAACAGTTTAAATGTAAAAAAATTTCCTTATAATAAAATAAACAACTTTTGTTGGAAACATTTTTTTGTAAACATCACTGTTTACCCACGAAGTCGCAAATTAGATGCAAATTTTATAGTATGTATTATACGGGAATATCAGTTACGAATGTGTGGCTATCTAAGAGTGGGTACCTTTCTTTACTTACGTGTCGTTAAAAAACAAACGACTGCGTCAGTCAATTGTTTGTTTTCACTTGTAGTTTTACTGATTGATGCTTCCTTGGTAAGTTATTCGACCGCATGTTTACACGTTTACAAATTGATAAAATTTATGGCATCGTCACTAAATTGCATATGTTGTCCTTATATTACTTTGTCGTAATAACCATGTAGTGTAAAATATTGGGAGCCTTATAATATTATGAATGTAACTCGTAAAATTAACGTGGATATTATATAATTTTAAAAGTAATTTAATATAAAAGAACAATCTTTATATTATAACACAAATAAATGCTTGTGTATCATTAATTTCTCACCAACAAAATAAGTACGATGAAGCATCGTATACTTAGATGTACTTAAGTCGTGTTTTTAAGTAATTAAAGTTTAAAAACGTATAATCATTTGACACCAAAAAATAATAATAATAATAATGGATTTAGAATGATCACATTTAAACCTATTATTAAATTCGTATTATTAACATAATAATACAAAATAATAAGTATTTATTCAAATATTCATGCTGATCGGACAGTCTGTCACAAAAGTATACGTTTTTATAATTTTAATTCGCTTTTTTGGGTAAAGCATGCAACATCAAAAACGAGTAGGTCCAAGGATATGGTGACCTATAGAATGTCATTATTAGGGATCTGCCTCCGACGAAGTTTACACTGCCTTCCCGGACACAGTTATGTGAATATCAAAGCTGGTAAACTAACAATGGACGAATAAGAGCAGTATGGAGGTTAAGTGATTATCACTTCCATCGATGAATATATTAGAGAAGGTTTTAGATGAAATTTTCTCGATGAAACAAAAAGCAAAAACGTGACGATTACTATATAGTTCCGATTTTCGGCTCTGATGTAAATGAAAACAAAAATAGTTTTGTTAAGACAAAGAAGAGATATCTTCGTTCACTTCAGGAGTTATTACTACCGAGGTAATCCCAGGAAATTTTGCAAGAAGGCAGAACCATCATTAACTCTATGATTACTACAGAAAATGCAACAAGAGGTATAGGGTAATAAAACGCATCATTGAGAATTTCCCAGCGATGGAATAAAAGGTCTATTATAAGAGAAATACTTTTGCGAGTGGTAAGGATAAAGACGAATGATAAGGATAAAAAGAATATTTATGTCTTAGATATAGGTGAAAAGATTCTACCTCAAAGCTTAGAGTACAGCCTACAAATTTAATGGAAACAAGCAAAGCACAGTAAATCTCAGATCTCTGAATGAAAAGAAGACTAGACCTCGCAAGCTGCTATAGTTTTAGTCAAGAATATTAATTTATATAAGTAGAAAATAAACAAGTAAGAAGCACTGAAAACATAATGAACAAACAAGCAGAAAATGAAAAAAGCCAGTTTATTGACTATTTTTATATTAAAAAAATGTGCTAAATACGATAGAGAAAAAAATTGATAATACCACGGCTTTATTGTTAAAAAATTCTGATTTTCAGCGGAAATTTTCATTGCTTTGATGTTTTTTTCGAGTAAATACGGCTTCTCTATGGAAAATTAAAATACTGGAAACAGACTTGTAAAGGATAAATGTTTTTTATTAATGGCGTAGTTGTCAGAAAATTAAGTAACCTCTACACTTACTCGCTTGTACAGTCATAAAGTACGTAATTCTGGAAAATTATGATTTTCCCATTCCAACGTAAATATCCATTTAAACCATTCATTCCTCCATTCATTTTGACTGATCTCGGAGTAACTTCTGTACTCACGTATTTATATCTCGCATTATTCAGAAACTATTAGCGGAAAAATGTTGAAATTTATAATCTCTCACTTAACGATGTTCCAGCATGGTATTTGCAGTTTCTATGTTAAAGCAATGGTACAATTTTTTTTTCGACAGTATTTAACGAAAAATTAAATTTAAGAATTTAATAATGCTTACTATTAATTCCCAAAGTTTCAGAAATTTTGACCGTTTAAAATGGGAAATAATTATGCCAACGTCCCAATTTCGATCAATTTACGTCAAAATTAATATCTCGAAAGTGAAAATTAATTTCTAAATTTTTTTTTTAGAATTGTATTGTATAAACATTTTTTTCTACTTTTTCTTCAATATATAATAATATCATAAAAAATAGTTGGAGAGACCGGACATTTTACATGCTTTAAATGGGACATGACCCTCAAAATCGCGAACTTTGTCTTTAAATATCTCGCGATCTAAACGGTCAAAAATTATGAAATTTTAGGAATTCATAAATAAAGCTATTATAAACCCGAGAAAAAAAATTCGGCCAAATCTGTCGAAAAGTGATTTCATGCTGGTACTACCTTAAGAATTTTAATAATATTCCTTGTACGTAAGTCATGTGGAGTTTCCACCACACATGGCAGCCATTCTGATTTGTCGAGGAAAAATTAAAAAAGTTGAATGGGATTTTATTACTTTGACAGCACTGTACTTCCTTTGATTTTAAATACAAACTTATTATTAAAAATAACTAATTGTAATTTTTATTTAAACATCCGTGTACGTATATTTTATTTTTTCAAAAATAAAGGTAATTTTTTATACAGTTTTTAATATATTTATGATGATTTTTTAATGATTAGGTCTGTTAATCATTGGTTTTTTTTTTTTGAAATTACACTACAAGACTATGATGTGTATGATGGGTGACCATCAAGTGCCGACATTCAATTACTTTATTCTATTATTACGGTTCTAAAAAATATTTTATGTACTTATAAAAATATGGGTTGAACCATAAATATAGAGAGTGGACTAAGCAATATCCCTATGACACTAACCATTCTTTAGAACAAAAAACGGACCGATGTTGAATCGATTTTATCATTCGAAAGTAATATAAGACTGGACTTAGTTTTGATTTCTAAACTTAGCCCGACGCTCAACAATCTCCACTTAGCTCAACCAATATTATTCCTGTATGAGAATACGATCATGCTGGTAAAATTTTCGTAACTCATGTATGGAACTTATACGTAGCCTATACATGGAACCCATATTTTTATACGCTTATGGAACATTGTGGAAGTGGAACATTTTCGTTCACCATATAGTTTAAAAGAATAATTATTTTTAATTTCAATTTTTTAAATAATTTTAATAATATATTATTTAAAATATTTAAGGTGTTATTTTTTTGTTATTACAATTTTTACTTTACTCGTATAGTGTTATATAATTACAAATTCATATGAATGTATGATGATAATCAAATATGTCATGTTATTAATAATTTTAACTGCTTTATGTCTACAATTATTATTATTTTCATTACTATTATTATTAAAATAAATATAAATAGTTATTATTATTTATTATAACTTATTTCTCATTCAATGGAGTGAGTACACAATATATATTTAAATTTACATTAAGTATATCATGTAATATTTAGTTCTTTTAGTTTCTAAGAATGGTGTAATTTTTTTAATGTATATTCATAAAGCTATTGCGGTACACATAGGTGTCCAATTTAATTACTTAATGATCTTTTAATAATAATGATTAAATAATTTATCATTTGTAATTAGCACTAAGATACAGATACAAATAGGTATTTTAGTATTAATACAGGTTATTTAGAAACTAGGTACTCTTGTCCATAATGCACTAAATTACAGGAGTTATTTTATTATATAAATAGGTTCAGTTTCACGTACTAAATGTAAATGCACAAAATCCTGACAAAAAATGGCGGGGGAAGTGCCTCCATTTAAGGAAAAGCTTTTTACGCTTTATCTCCATAACCTTTCACTCTAGACCAAAAATGGTAATAACTTTTGTTGTAGATAATTAAATTACCTACATTTTTTTCGTCAATAACCGTTTATGACTTGTACGACTATGACGATTTACTTATTGACTATTTGTCCGATATGTCTTCTAATATTTGTTTAAACAAAAAAATGGTAATACCTTAACTTTTAAATCTACAAATTTCCCAAAACATTTACTTTAAACATTTTTTTCTAAAATTAATATTTATGAAGTTATAACGCGTTTAATGATGTAACCATCGGGTGCAAGATTAATAAAAAAGAAGTTTTTTTTAAGAATAAAAAAAAGACCAAAAAGATAGGAAATTAAATTATCTACAAAAAATGTGATTCACATTTTTTGCTTAAAGTGCACGGTTGCGGGGATATAGGCCGTAACGGTTTTCCTTAAAATGGAGGCACTTCCCCCGCCAATTTTTGTAAAGATTTTGTGCATTTATATTTAGTACGCGATACTCAACCTATTTAATTAACAAATAACTCCTGTTATTTAATGCAGAAAAAATTTCTCTGTAGTCTGAGGTATATCCTTTTTTATTATTTTACTTTATCTACTTAAATACAATTTTTAAAGTGACAACTTTCATAAGCGCGTTAGGGGATTTTTAATAGGGTAAAACTCATGGATTTGCATCAACAATGCTATGTTATCATCATAATCCGGGAGCCTGTGTTAGAACCGGCTCAAAAATCTTAAAAGTTTTTTTTTTCTTTAAATTCATAAATTATTTCATTTAATTTTTAAACCATATTAATATCAAATCTACCTTGATAAAAAAACAAAAAATTAAATTGGTCTCACATGTCATATAAGATTAGATTAATGTTAATAATTGTTAATCAGATTATGAAAAAAAAAAATTATGAAATTATAGTTTTTAGTATTATAATCTTTTTGAAAATTCAAAATACCTACATTTATAAGGTTTTCCCTTCTATCAGCAGTCCTCATAACTGCCTCAGATTTGCAGTTATGATTTAAGATCACTTAAAAATTTGTATATTTAAGGGAGCAGAGGGGAGTAATGAGAATTTTTAAACCCCTGCGGGACAATCTGTGTACTACGAACGAGTCAAGCCAAATTTTTCTCTCTGAAATTTATTTTTCTGAAATTTTTCATTCATGCGACGCGTTACGGCGACCGCCGTAACATTCAAAATGACATAGTTAAACATATGACGCATTTTTTTGTAAAATTGAATCTGCCGTTTGAAGATCATCATAAATACTTATAAAATAGATATTTTTCCACCAGTATCTTTAAAGCGACAACATAGTGTTATCTATTTGTCTATCTAAGTTAAGTCTCAAAAATTGTTCTCATAAGAAGGAAGTATGCCTAGCGAAAATATACTTTTAATTTTTGGGTAATGAAATTTTTTGTTTAAATTTGGTCATTCTCATATTCGTAAATTTTTATTGACCAAAAAATGCATAAAAAAAATTATTATTGACGACATCTTCTATTTAAAGAATCATTATTATATATTACATATTTTTAAGGGATAAAATCATTGCAGCCCCATTATTTTCGTTTATTTTATTTTGTTTGATTGACAGACAATTTCATCTTTGATAGATGATTCCCTCAATTAAATTTTTTTTGTTCTCTTCGAAACAATTTAAATATATATAAAAAGAAACTTATTGATTGTTTACCTTTTCAATAGATTAATCAATAATTTTGACTGATATTTAATTTTAATCATTTAGTTGGTATACCCCATGCCTATTGAAATAGAAAAAATCATTCCATTGTTCCGCTTGCCATATTTTTCTTGCACTTTTGCTCTGTGTGTTAAGAGTTAAAGCGTGGAGCTTGTGTTAAGTTTAATTTTCGAGTATTATTTCTAACGTATAAGTATATCATCCAGGTAAATACTGGTTTAATTTGACATAATAGGTTCAAAAAATCAAAATATTTGTCTTCTTTTTTTGGAATTTTTACGATAATCGACCAGTTTTTACACTAAATGAACCAGTCTTTCCTCTATGCGGCAGGCTTTTAGAGCCTCGTAGAAACTAGCAAAAATTCGAAAGTATTTTTCGTAAATTATTTGAACAGCTAGTGATAGCTTCTGTTCCTAACATTATCTTATTCAATTTTTTGTATGGCAAAGATAAAAATTTGCCGTATAATTATGCAACTTATTAATATGTAATTTATTACTGTTGTACAACTGTTATAATGTGGGTATCCATATAACAACTTAGCTTTGTCTACGAAAATTATCTTTCCTTCCATTCTTTTTTGTTTAATGGCTCTCGGTTAAACACGGAAGGGGTGTTCGTTTCCCGACGCACAATTGCCATTTTTTTCAGTTTTTAGAAGATCACGAACATTCGTTTTAGTGATTAACAAAAATTTTTTAATTTGATGATCTTTCTGTTAAAATATTAGTGAAATGAATACCTACCAATTTTAAGCTTTGCAGCGAAAGCAAACATTTTCTAGACTCCGTAAAATTGCTTAAAGATATTATTACAAAGAACAGGCAAGAAGGTATAGCTAGGCTGAGATGGCGTGATCCCCTTTGAAACTCATGGATGACAATTGATACCAGTAGAACAAAAAGCTACTGAATTATAGGAATAAATTAGTCTTCATATCCACACCAATTATCACACAAAACTGTGCCGCCAGGATCGACATCGAAGAACGAGTGATCAGAAATCATCGAAGAACGACTGATCATGCTAAGAAATGGCTAAAACTAAGGGTTTTCTAAGACGACACTATGAGCCCCAGACCTCCGAGAGAGTGTTGACTTTTCCCTCCGTGCCCATTAACTCAACCTAACCTTACATATACCCATTTTACAACATAGGCTTATTTACGAAGCGGCCTATCTTTAATTCTTACTCCGGGGGTTTTAATAACAAAGTCTGCACTTATAAATAATAAAATTGCTTCTATTATGATGTTTTGTAATTTTTTTTTTTTTAAATTACAATAATGGAAGTTAAAAATCATCAAGCTTCTAAAAAGATATTCTTATTATTTTTTGTAGGTACCTACAACGTCAAGCCTATTATTCGTAAATAAATTCTCTGATCTCTAGTTATTATATTGTAATGAAACAAACAAAGCCAAGCGAGCTGCCTCTGTAGGCGCTGTCACAGTATGGCAATGATAGATAATTTATCACTCACATAACAATTCATTTTGTGTTCTTCTCATTTATGTTATGCTGCTTACATTTTGTGTGATGGGTTATTTCATTCTATTCATTTCTTTTCAATATTCTTTATGTTGTCTCTAAACTGTCAGCTTTATGACCTCCAGCATAAAAAACTCTCCAAGTGTCAGTTGCCAATCTATTTTAATCAATTTTTTCTTCGTTTTTTACTTATTCAATGTTAATTGTTTATTTATACAGACATAAATTTAATTTTTAACTTTACGAAATATCCTTTCACTTAACTACATATCTACTTACATGAAGAATTATGCCTAAAAATAACAAAAATAAAATCGGCCACAATATTGGAGTGGGAGGGGGTTAGATAGCCCGTAATCAGATTAGAAAATGGAAATGGCTGGCATATTTCGAGTTGTGGACAAGCTAAATCCCCTCCCCCTCTACTACAATTTTTTTTAGAATAACCGAGGAATAAGACAAGTCCTAGCCTATTTAACATTAGTTCAAACTTGAGAAAGACGCTACTATTTTAGCACTCTTTTCAGGTCGAAACACCTCGCATTGAGAGAGAACACGGTATAGTCTTACGATTGAGGGCGCGGTGCTGAAATAATTTCTGTGAAATTTCAACGTTTCTGACATAACGCTGAAATGAAATGAAATGACAAAAAATGTGCTTGGCCTCAGGCCTTAATCAAGCTTATTAAGGGCAACAAAGTATAATAGGATACGAGTTTACACAATATTTTTTATGCTTAGAAAAGTTGCATATTTAAGGAAAAGTATTAAACATTTTTTCTGAAATTTACATGATCTGGTTTAAATGGGCAAATTTGAATGAGGAAACTATCAATATACAGCAGCATTTTTGGCGTTTTTACGAAATAACTTAATAATATTCAATTAGAAATAACAACGAACAACACCGATAAGGATCCATTGATGTAAGATGTTATTCTAGCTTCTCGCTTAATATAATTTTAATAGTTAATTTCGAGATATGAGTATATTAACTGCTCAAGTATTTTGACTACGATTTAGCATTACTAGAATCGTAATTATTTCCCTAACTTTTGATCTAGAACAATATATGCAACTCTACATTATGGAGCGGATTTGAAATTTTATTAATATTTTTACATATGTTAATTACTATTTGTTCAGTTTCCTGAATACTACATGTATTTAAGGAATAAGAAGAATATTATAAAAAAATATTCTTTATTTAGTAATTCCTTATCATTTTATTCATAGACTACAAAAAAATTAGTTCATACCGAATAATAATTGTTTAAAATGAAATACTATTTAATATTTTATAATCACTACTTATTATCTACGGCCATTGTTATAAAATATTATTTCAAAAAAATGATTTATACACTAAATCGTAAGTGGATAAAATATTAAAGACATACTTAAATACACGACGACTTACTGATAACTAAGCTTTAATTTTACAATACCTTAATAATAATAATCACACTTACTTAAAATAAGTAGCTTAAGTACGGAGAAGAAGGCCATATTGTTTGGAAAAAAACCTATTTACTTTATTCATTATTACTTGTACTTAAAACTGTTATTATTATTTTATTTTTTGAATAACAATAAACAGATTAAACAATGATAGGCGGATTGCTAGTGCTGTTAATTTTACAAAAACTTACAATACTTATTAAATAGTATTGTTACCAAGGGTAAAACAGTATAGATCTGACAAAATATCTTTTATTTCTTAAATTTGTTTGAAACGAAGGTATTTCTAACGACATGCGAATAATAATATTTTCGCACGAAAAATTCCAAAAAGGTAGTTTTTAACAAAACTGTTAACAAAATTTTTGGGGCCATTGACTATCTCATATTTAACATGTAAAAAATAGGAATTCATCCTTTTTTAGAAGATATTTTTGAACATTTTCAGATCGTGTTTTTGCTGTAGAAAATAACTTTGCACCAAAACCTAGATATACATAAATAAACAAATTAAGTTTAGTTTACGAAAATGCAATAAACAAAGATTAGTCTTTGACGAATATTTTGTCTAATTCAGAAGTGAATTGTATAAGCAGCAACGTTGTTTTTACGAATTATTCGTGATGCGCATAATATCAAGTAAAATTACGAACAGGCGAGAGTCTATCGTATTTTTACTAAACCTGTACCGTTTTTTTAATGTAAAATATAACTGAAAAGTACAGAAAAACCCATTTAATTGCCTAATACCTTAAAATATACATAAAATATACCGTTTTTGAAAGAAATAATTAACACCACTCATCACCAACTGGAAAGTACAGGAAAACCTATTTAATTGCCTAATACCTTTAAAGTTTTAGACACGAGGATCCGACCTAGTAATGTTCAGCTCAACACTACTTCAAGTAAAATAAATAATATTCAATAACTCTGTAAATAAAATTATGATTTATTATCACATAAAATGATAAGTTTTCAAAAAATAAATAATAAATAAAATAAATTTATTTCAAAAAATAAAAACCTATGAAAAAACAATTATTATCAAATCAAATCAAATTGTTATTTATGATTTATAAAATTCAATAATAACTTTTCATTTTTAAAATATTTAAAAGTTATGATTAATGATTTGTAAACAATATATGTATAGGTAATCAGATTTATTTGTTTACAATATGGCTCGAAAAACTGATTTACATTTATAATCAGTTGAATTTACAAAGTGGTCCACTTATGATTTATAAATATTATAATTGAATAAGAAACTGTTTTAGGAAATTATTCTCCTTTCTTGGGCTTTAACCAAAACTAGGTCACTTCAACATTGCGATATGGATAGCACGAAAACTTTTCGATCGTTATTAAAACGCTAAGGCTGAGCATTGATGTTTCCGAAATTTAAATTTTTACGGTTTTTATTTATTGGCTTCCAAATTCGAAAAAATGCATATAAACTGTCTAAAAAAAAAAGTTCCAGATACGTCGTCATTTTATCACACACACGAAATCCTTTATCTTGACGATACTCACATTTTTCAAGGTGTAGATACATGTTGTTTTTTTTGCTCAGATTATCGTTCAATAAGGTTTCGATGTCAAAATGAAGACTATATTTTTCTGATCGTCAAATGTCGACCCCATATGCCTTTTAACATTTAAAAAAATTTATATTGTAGCTGCTGAATATAATCTTAATAAATGGGATGAATTCCATTCTTTAGTAATTAATTCTTCCCGTGAATAAAAAATTTTAAAAATCACACTTAGTTTACCGTCTGAGAAAACAAAGAGTGAAAATTTATTTTGGACCAAGAATATATAAACTCTCGAGAAGTAAAGTAGTAGATAGATCAAAAAGTACTATAGTCTCACTAAAACCACAACTACAATATAACTAAATATTTTATCTATGACCACAACGCTCATCGGAAATTTTTTGAAATTTTCTTCATTACAGACTGTGGAGTTCTTGGGAAAACGTACAATGTTTCTTGGAAATATAAAACACATCGAAAAATCTCACTTATTGACAATAGTACTTATATTAATGACATTTCTTGTCTTACAAGAATATGCTGCTTGCAGCCAAGAACCTCTCGTCCTACCCAGAAAGCAAAGATTTCTTTTTTTTTTTTTTTTTTTGATTGAAGGAATTTAAAGCCTCTTTCCTGTTTTGTAAAATGCAAAAAATGTTCTTGAACTACGAATTTTTTCTGAGTATAATGAAAATATCTTCCGATCAACGTTGTTATGGACTGCCTTTTCTTAAAAATGGTTCTCCTTCGAAATCTATTTAGTATTTTCACAATATCAACAAATATTTTAAATTTTTGCTACATTAAGTATATCGCACTGTAAAAAAAAGGAAGTAGATATTTGCTGGATTCAAGAAAATTTTTAAGTACCGAAATACATATTTTCTTGAATTATGTATTGAGAATGTTGACTCAATAAATATTTATTTGTTATAAGAACAGTGAAATAAACGCATTTATTTCAATCCAGTAATTTTTTTACTGTGGTGTATCATCAAATTTTCATTCTTTAAATAATCTAAGTTGGTTGCTAATCAATAGGCTTGTAGCGTGACCGTCAAAGGTTTTACCGATTCTCCATGAACGATTTTTTACTCAGTAACACAATCTTACATAAAATAAATTTCTGATCGTTGAACTAAACAAATTATTTAGACAATTTTTTTTATCGATTTTAATTCAGTCAAAAAAAAAAAACCATCAAAATATATTTTTAAATAAAAAGTGATTAGTTTGGTCAAGCATCCATTAATGTAAAGAAACATCTGCGTTAACAAAATATGAAAAAAAGATAGACCGAAAAAAATGCATATTACCAAGTCAATTGTCACAAGTAATTAACATTACACTGTAGGTTAACTTACCAAGACATAACAAATGAGCGCATGTCATTTCCCTCAAGTGTTCAAAACGATTATAAATTATGTTTTTTAAATAAAGCAGTCAGCAGACGCTAACGAAAATGGAGTACCCAAAAACTTATGAGTTGAGTTTTCACTATACCAGGTTTACATTATACCAAAACGAGCGTAGGAGCCCAGACCAAAGGGTGGTTAAGCATGAATGGAGGGGTTTAGAATAGATTTTTTAATCAAAAAAGCAATAGTTTGTAACCCGACGATGGCGAGGGCTATGTGTTTAATCGGTATGTATATATGCTCATCTGTTTCCTCATAACTTCTACAATACTGATCATAATTTAGCAAATAAGGTATCTTTGGAAGCGTGTTGATCCTCCGCTGGTTAAAGGTAAAGTACGAAAGCCCAACGAGTACAAAACTACGCTTTAAAAAATATGAAACAAGAAAATATTAAATATTATAAGTTTTCTTATGTATTTGGACAATTAAAATAATCTGTGTTATGTTTCAAATATTGCAACGTTTCGTTGGCCATTATTTCCAACTTTTTTTTTAAAGATTTAATTTTAATGTTGTGATCTCAAAACTTGCTTGACGAAGTTGGAAATAAAGGCCATCGAAACGTTGCAATATTTGAAACATAACACCTAGATTATTTTAATTGTCCAATTACCAGAGAAAAATTATAACATTTAATGTTTAGAACATGGATGAGACTCAAAATATGAATCAAGAAAATATTTTCAGCCTAAATTGTTAAGACAAGTCAAATCGTCATTATGGTCGGGGGACCTCTAATATTAAAAAGTTTGCTACAGGACGTATCCCCGACTGTAACGACGATTTTACTTATCATAACAATTTCAGATGAATTGGTTATCAATAAAACAAACTCTACCTACAACTGTTGTCCATAACCGATAATCGAAATCAACACTCAAAGTTTTGTTGAAACATTCAAGTTTACAACAAGAGAAGTTTAGATATGTGATATAGGTAATGGGTTTGCGAAACTGAACAAATCATATACTCAACCATGATTACAAATTTTTGAATACTCCACTCCGGTTAGTGTGAGCAATAAATATTTAAAACGATTGTAAATTATGTTTTTAAATAGATTAAAAGGTAATTGTAAAAAATAAATACATTACTACAATAGTCCCCAAAAAATCCATTTGACCGAACTTGCACAAAAAAAAAGAATTTTTTTTAGAAATGTTCACAGCGTGATACCAAATTTCATGCTGTTTAACAGACCACCCAGCTAACAAATTAAAATTTATAAAAAAAGTACGTTAAACATTAAAGTTTGTGGATATCATAATCAGTTAATGAGTTGTCTAGATTTTTTTTTGTTAGTGTTTGGTCTATATAAAGTATATTTTATCGAAGAATTCATAGGGATGCGTTAATAAACAAAAAAAGACCAGTAGTTTTAAAATAATAGAGGTAACGCAACCTTCACAATGATCCAATTTTATATAAGAGAAAAAAACACTACCAAGGAATTAATGTAAAACAGCTTCTTGAATACTTAATCGAGCGGGGATGAAATTAAATTGTTATATGACACTGCTAACTGTTGTGATCTTGGATTTGAGTAAGATATTTTTTTATTTTTCCAAAATCTGTTTCCCAAAATCCAAAATCATATGATTAAGAACGAAATCGTGGTGCAACAAAAATCGCTTATATTGAAAATTCGTTTATTTACATCATATTTATTGTACATTTTGTTTGTCTAATGGATTTGTATAAATTTTAGTTAAGATAGTACGAGCGCCAAGGCATCTTTAGACTTGTTTTTGAAATTATTTGAACCTTATTTTCAACTTTTATGATGAATTTTGTTGTAACTTCATGAATGTAAGCGAAAATTAAGTATAACATTTTTCGATATCTGTCTTGGTTTTCGAAATATCGAACGCTAAAAAATTAAACGAAATTTTCAATTTTAGATATTTTGAAAATTACTCCAGATATCGAAAAATTTTATCCTAACCTTTCGTTTTATATTGTCAAGTTACAACATAATTCACCAATCAAAATTGAAAATATATCTTTTTTTAAATTTTTGTCCCCACTACCATGTTCATACGTCTATAACTAGTCGGGCCAAACGGTTTTTTTTTCAATAATTTATTAAAGTTTTAACTTAAATTTAAATAATTTTTCATTAATTTCCACCGACTAGATTTGGAGAAATCTTTGGAAACATACCATCCATTTATCATTTTCCTGTAAGACCAATGTTAAATATGCCTACTTTTGAAACCATTTATTTATTTAAATAATCGGGCAACCCCTTCTAAAATTTTCAGAAATGATTTAGACTTAGTCCAACTTCATATAAAAAGAAATCAAGTCCTTTCCAAAATTTCCCTGGCGCTCGTACATCCTTAATTTTAAATTTTTGAAATCAATCGTTTTTAATAGCGTTTTGTTTTATTTGATTATAACTTTATTTTTCTTTTACGTTGAGTGTTTTGTTTACGCACATTAGCGAAGCAAATAACGTGGTTTCGACTTCGTTCAAGTCAATATCTTGATCAGAAGCTTCTTCAAAGTAGGAAAATCGAGGCTTTGGAAAAGTAGGTAACTGTTAAGGATCTAAAAGATAGGCGAATATGCAAAAATAATTTCCTATTTATGTTCCAGGCAAAAACGATTAATTTTAAAGCTTTTAAGTCATTACGGCTTCAGATGTACCAATTTTCTTATCAAATGTACCTACCTATTTCGAACCAAAGATTTTTTAGATTTTTAAATTTACTCCATAGCTGTTGTATACCTTATAACCATCGGAAGCAAAAAAGTTGAATATTCTCAAAGTAAAACAAACAATGGACAAACACAAAAGTAGCTGCTTAAAAATACGCGTAAAATTATTTATGATAATTTATTCTGCAACATTTTTTAGTTTGTTTATATAGAACCCGCAATTTTTGCCGCTATAATAAATTTAATTTTTTTCATACCATAATTTTTTGAAAGTTTTAGAATGTTTAGTTTTGTAAATCAAAGAATGAATGGCGGTAAAAAGTAGCCTTTGTTAGATACACAAAAATTTTGATAGCTTCAAGATTTATGTGTCTTTTTAATCACAATTCGAATTTGTTTTAATACATTCAATCAAAATTGTTTAGTCACATTTTTAAAATTTAATTAAATAACTAATACTGAATTCTTTGTACTTGATATTTTAGGAGAATATTTTTGAATTACTTTAATATTCGCGTTACGCATTTTACGATATTCGGGCATCACGTATCATAATTTTAAATTAGAGTTCTTTGTTTTTGACTTCTTAAGAGATATAGAGGTGCGTCCATAGAGCCTCTTAGAAATCCTTCCCTCCCTCCACAAAGCCTATAGTAATCTTTAAAGTGACCCCCCTTCTTCGGATGGTACGTAGTTTTTTTCACCATCCCGGATTTCATTTCACCCTTCCCTGATGTAGCTCAGCAAAAGTTTTGAACTAATCTCCTCTTGGTCTCGACCGGGCTACGCGGTTTATGAACGGTATTCCATTATACATATTTTTAGTATTTATGGTGGCGGGAACAGCTAAGCAGGAGCTAATTTCTACCGACATAATAAATTGAAGGAAGTACCAATAAGGCGTTTATGACGACTCAGCAAATAATTTTCCATCAATGCAAACGCATAATAAGGATTTATTTGTGACTGAGCCTGTGCTTTGAAAGGGTTTCTTACACAATAAAATAATTAAGTCTATTTGCATTTCAATAAAAAAAAAAAAACACTCTGCAAATAATTACATTACAACTTCTATTTCCGTTTGCATCTTCCCTTTCGTAGTCTAATTTTGTTTAAATCTTATAACTAAATGTTTTGGGATTAAATTTTGAATTTTGATAAAAATTAACTTAAAAACTTTTTTTGTTTCGAAGTATCATGTATGTATTCCAAAAAATTTTATTATAATATGCGCAATTTCATAAGAGAGATTTAGAAATTAAATTTCACATCTTTCATCCCCTTAATATAATCAGATAGGGTTGGTATGAAATAAGGAACTATAGAAATAAGAAAACGCTTCGAACTTTCCAGAACATTTCTCCGAAACTGTAAGGAATAGATGGTTTGTATGCCTCATTTCAAATAAACCTGGTCTGAAAACATTACAAGGGTGATAGAGGGGAAGGATTAAATTTTTTATGGAAATAGATTTTCACCCCTTTTACTTCTTTAATATTATCAGATTGAGTTGGTATGAACTTAGTTGGACTTGTTTAGACTAATAACTTGAAACTGCATACCAATTTTGTATCTCTTATAGTTTCAGAGAAAAGCTCCAGAAAATTTTTTGCGTAGGCCATACGATGAACAGACTTTTTTTCGATATCTTTAAAAGTCTGAAAATTTAAACCACAAAATTATTAGGGAGAGGTTAAAATTTGTTTTCCTGGCTCGATTGCAATATCTTTTCTTTATCGATTTTTGTTTAAAAAAAGGGATAGAAGTTAGAAGGCACTTTTCTAAAGGATATTTAAAAAAATAATAAGCAGGTTTAGTTAATTTGTCGTACTGAAACGAAACTGTCATACACATACATATAGGCATCTATAGATACCGTCTGTGAAGCGGTTTCCTTCCAGTTTGAATGGTCCAAAATCGAAAAATATTAGTATGTCAAACTTGTACCGAATTCATTTGTCTCTTTTCTATAATTATGAAACGAAGAAAATAAATTAAGAAATTAAACACTTAAACAGTTTAAAGTTTATAGAAGTTTCATTATTTATTTTAACATTCATTTTAGAAAAATCAAATAGATATTGGCAGTAATTGCTCATTTTATACCACAATCATCATTATCAATAAATACTTTTATTCCGCAATGAACTGAAATTCCCGTTGAAAAGTCGATGATTTTCTGTTTTTGGCCTCTCTAAATTTGCTGTATAGACAAGGCGGTACTGACAATTTTAGGCACCTCATTTTCTCGTGTCTATCGACGATTTGTAAGTGAACTGCAACAAATTTGTTTTCATTTTTTTTTTAAATCATGTTAGACTCATCGATACATGAATTTTGATCAATTTTGAAATACAATTTTAAATGCGACATTCTCCTCAAAAAATATATTAAATTTTGCTCTTAAGTACAAAATAACCAATCATTCGCATATTTCTATTCTATTTTCAGAACATTAATCTAATTTGGCCAATCGAAGATCTCATGCCAATATTTTAGTAGGCTTCGGACTATCCATTTTCATCGATTTGATTAGCTGAACATTTCTAAAAAAACTATCTAAATACCAGAAATTTGCCATGAATCCGAGGCAATATCGCGAACATGAGGCACATGAGCATGCCGGTATCATATACACTATAAGGATAGAAGCAGACATTTATAAATCATTTGGATCAATTACAAAACTCCATTGAAAAAAAAACAACATTTCAAGTGTGGCCCAGATTTGATATTAAATCAAAAACCGTACATGAACAGCATTCAGAGGATATTCCATGAAATTAAATTTATAACTTAAATATAATCTCATTCTTTTAGTTGTGTTATGTTGGCTGTGCCGTCAACTTTTTAAATCATCATCATTATGATTGATACAACATTTATTGATTTGATTGGTTTCAAACAGATGTTTTCATATCCCATAATTGGTGATTGTGATTAATGTTGACCAGATACAAGTTACTTGTTTTTAATACTCATCTCCATCGATCTTCTTATTATTTTTTAAAAAACTGTAAAGTAAAACTTGTCAATCATTACCTATACTTACGTCCGTTTGTATGTTTTATATAAATGGCGGAATTCAATTATTTTGCATTTGTTTATCTTGGAAAGGTCTGACGGTGTTCAAGCAAAAAATGTAAATAAAATAAAAATTATTAATTAATAGAAATTGAAAATGCATCAGCGGAAAATAAGTATTATTATTCAAAAATAAGATCAAGGCTTCTATAGAAATTAATTTTCATCCTACCACTTTGACTTTCTTTTATCAGATTTAACACTTTCATGAAATATTTTCAGAACACTTTTCAAAATTTAATGATTTTAATACTTCAGTTAACCGGAAGGCACTCACTACCAAGAACTTTTCTTTTAAATAGTGTAGGCGCTAATTTTCGGAAGTGCTCGGTTTCGACTTACAAACTAATAGTAGGCCGGAAAAATGATAAAACTTAATACTTACAAGCAAGGTTCATTGCTATATCATAAAACGTATTTTTATATGCATAGTATTGAAATATAGACTCATACCTTGTTTGTTAAAATTTTCAATAGTTTAGAAGCTATGGCCGTATAACCAATTAATTTGTTTATAACAATCCCCCTTCCATCTGAGCGATGAGCAAGTTGAAAATTCTGATTTAGAGGGTCAAAATAGGTCGAAATACACTTATTGTACGTGTAAATGCAAACGAAATCCACTAAGCGCCTATACTAAAATTCGATACATTTATCTTTAACCATTTGTTATTCTTTATAGTTGGCCAACTTGTTAAATCCATCGTGTATTTTTCGATAAGAATAAAGATGCTGTGTTTGAAACAGTTATAATAAATGCTTTTCAAAAACAAATATATAAATGTTTTTCAAAAACATTACTCGAACTGATCTAATATTTTAAAAATTGTAAGTCAATTGATGTAGCCAATGCTTATAATATTGTTGCTAATTATTTTTATTTTATGTACTTTTATAATGCCATTATTTCTGAGTTGGTCGTTGTACAATATACAATAAAAAAAAGTACCTATGTATTTAAGAAAAATAAATCCTTGTTGGTTAACTATGGAAGTTGCTGATTTTATTGTAACAACTTCTCTTAAATAACCGCTCATAATCGTTATTTCCAAACGATACTTAATAATACCAATTTGTTTTTAACATATATTTATTTTCAAAAGTTCTACAAAGTACTTACGTTTTGATTGTTCGTTGATAAAAATAAATGCTTTTTAACACGCTTTTATTAGCTTGATCTATAAACGTCGAATTCAATTGAAATTTCCTACACTTATCGAGGACCGATGACAATACAATAATTATTAAAAAACTAAAAACCAAGCTTTTGTAACTACCTGGACTAAAAAATAAAAAAATTTCTATAACTTAAAAAACAAAATTAGAGTGATCAAGAAAAAAACCATTTTATCGAAAAAAGCGCGGGCTGATATTTGTCAATAAAATATTTGCAATAATTGAAAACTAGCACTCCACACTAGATATTCAGCCAGATCTATTTTGAATTAACATTATCTCTAATAATTGTCCTAGAATGTTGAACACTTCTCCATTATGTTTCAGGAAAAAAAAGTTGAAGCTTTCTGCATAATACGTCCGGCCAATAATGTTCTTATCATATGAGCATATTTATTATAATTTTAACACAACAAAAACGTTCTCTTATACTAATAACAGCTACCACCCAACACATATTCTTGTCAAATACAAAAGCTTTATAAAAAGCTCCACTAAGTAAGTGTAAACAAACACCCATTCAACAACTAATAATACAAAGCAGCGTATTTATCTATGAGCTAACTAAAACTAAACAAAAAAGAAGCTATACAAAACTTACACAAAGATTTTTAATTAATAATCACAGACTAAAAGTAACACTGCCTCTTTAAACATTGTTTTCCATCTTAATTAAAAATTATTCGGGCGGGTGACTGAGAAACGTGCATGCTTAATACTTGTGGCTACTAGCAAAGTGTTATGGCCCAACGCTGTTGAACGAACATTCGATTCCAAATACCCAGACTGCTAAAAGTTGACGCGAGAGTACTTAATAGAAGCATAAATGGCAGTATAAATTGTAGCATAAATTGATAAAATATTAAGTCATCAATTTTCTTCGAAGCTGTTTGCGTTCGTTCGTGATGGCTGTATGAGTGCTTGCCACAGCCTCGCTAACGTTGAATAAATACACTTTGTATCAATGAACAAATACTCAATAATTGAGTGTTTAAGATATTGTTAAAACCGTACCATTTAATTTTTAATATTTATATAATTGTGGCTTCTATAGGCATGAATTACAATTGTTTATTATTATATTATGATTAAATAATAAACCATGAAACAAATATTGTATATTATCGAAAAGTTTGAGCTTAGAGAGAAAACTTTTTGATATGTTTATCAAAAATTGTGGCTTGTTTGTTTGAACAAAAATATATACATATGCTATTAAGAACTTTTTGATTATATTAAAATGTATACAAAACATAATGGCCTCTCCGCGGATGCTGTCGGTCAGATTAAATTTGATCAAGTTAGAAAAATATAAAGTTGGTTTTTTTTGTTTATAAAATTATCTTTCACTGAACAAAGAACCTTGTAAGTTATCATTTAATCGGCCTCTATAACTTTGCATATTAAAACTAAAGGTTTCTCAGTTAAAGCTTCGAGGGAAAATTTAAAAAATGAAGGGCAAAAACACAATTGACTGAGTTAATTATTGAAATACCATGTATCGACAGTTGACGCAGTCGTTTGTTTTTTACGTCATGTAAGAACAGGAAGATATCCACTCTTACACACAAAAAAGAAGATATCTTACACAATCTAATACACAATACTTGTGTACATACTACATAATCTTCTAACCTAATTTGAACCCTCACCGGTAAACAGTGATTTTTACGAAAAAATGTTTCAAACAAAAGTTGTTTATTTTTTTATAAGGACCTTATTTTTTTCGTTTAAACTTTTGTTCTATCCCTAACGGCTTACAAGATGAGTCACGTCCTATGGACTCAAGACCTAATCGACCCATGTTTCTTTGTTAAGAACTCGACCTCGCTTTTTACGTTCTAAGCATGTTGTAAAAATTTCAGCTTGAAATCTCTTTTCGTTTTTGAGTAATTGTTTTGACAGGGGGGCAAGCAGACAGACAGAAGGACAACCGGAAATGGCCTAATAAGGTGATTTTATGAACGCCAAAATTTTATTCATAGCATCAATATTTTTAAGCGTTACAAACTTGAGAATAAACGTAGTATACCTTAATATACAATTTGATACATACATGGTATAAAAATCAATTTTTAATCAAACTTAAAAACTATGTGTTTTGCTGCAGCAATGCTGTTTGCGTGATGTTTTAATGCGGTATATAAAAATTTAGATATTATTTAAAAAGCGGGACCTGGATGGGGTTGAATGTGCAAAATATGAGTACCGCATTTTGTCAATTTCTTCTTGTTTAGAAAAGCTTATAGATTAATATTGTGGATCTTGCCAGAAACCCCATTGCTATAAGCTTTTCTAAACAAGAATCAATTGACAAAATGCGTCACTCATATTTTTCACCCTCAAACTCATCCAGCGCCTGCACTATATAAGAAATGAGAATTTCACAACATGCTGTATATGTTGCAATGTCTAACGCTGCCATTTAAGAGTTAAAAATAAAACTTAAATTACTTATATGTGTATTTATTGATGTGACTTAAACGTGACATGTCGTTATCATTAAAAATGACTATCATGACCTAACAAACATTGATTGACAAGAAAACATCAATAGAGATCGATTGATCGATTCAACAATATTTGATTGACTATTGACGTACACGCATCGCATGCAGTTTGATTTGATTGTTGAGTGAAGATATACGTACAGTTTTCTTCAACAGTTCATTGATTCCATCATATGATCCGATCCGATCCATGTTACTTATTATTTTATAACTTTAAGTAGTACGATCACGTTACGTTGGGTTTATAACAAATTACAGTAAATTAGTCGCAGAAAAGAAACATTAAAAACGGAAAATTCGAAAAATTTGAACAGTTGGACTGGAATGTCAGGAAATTTTGAAATTGGTTTATAAGAAATTTAAAATATGCATTTTGCATAAATAATATGCGTTTTATAATTGCATTTTGAATTTGAAGTGAAAATGATGTTACTTGTAGGTTTTAGTAATCGCTGAGGTTTTTGGGACGAATATCGTGACAGAATCGGACACCAAGTACCAGATGTACGGGGTAACCTGGGCACTAGGTTCCTTGGAGATCAATTCTGTCGCGACATATGTGCTCAGCGACCCCAGTAAAACAAGTTTGGAACCATTTTCATCACTATTATCCGAATTTTGAACTTAGTATATTTACGGTTAATTTAAAAATGTATTTTATTTATGCAAATTTTATACTTTTAATTTCTAATAAATCAATTTAGGTCACAAAATTTCCTGACGCTCTAAAGAATAGAATGCCGAAAACCATAATTCAAATCCGACTTACTGTTTAAATGTTTCAAACTTCATTGCTTCGTTTCTGCTACTAAATATTTTTATTTCCCAGCGGCAATTTTAATTTTTTATTTAAAAACTGTAGTGTCTTTTAGTGTACCTATAACATTTTAAGTTATTTCATACTAAGAAATGATTGCTTACCATTTTTATATCAAGACACTTTCCAAAGATTTTTTCATGTACTGACCTTATCAGAAATTACAGATTGTAGAAGGTTTCTTTGCAAACCTACTAGTAAACATTGGTGCTATTATTTGAATATGCGGTCAAGACACTGAATTAAAGAAGTTTTCTAATGCCCGTTTTCCACTTCCACAAAACGCAAAAAAACACAAAGCTCAAATATTAAATTAACTTTTCGCAAACTTTTTGAAGACTGACGTGTTTTGCGACAGTTGAATGATAATAATAATAATCAAATATGGGCTTTTCAACTATCGCAATACACGCCAGTCTTAAAGTTTTCGAAAAGTGAAGCTATTATTTGAGTTTGAATTTTGTTTTTGTTTGTCCGTTTACTGGAAAACCATCATAAAAATAACTATATTACATTGGATTTTCCAAAAAAATATCATGACCACTAGAAGGCAATGTGATCAATAATGAATAAACCTACCCTTTGCAATCATTATTTTATGCAGGGTAAGTAAATACCGTATGTTTATCAATATATACCAATGCCAAAATCAAAAATCTAGCGCACCAAACGAGGATTTGTATTTTTACTAAATAATTATGTGTTACAGGTTTTAAGTTTAAGTTTCTATTATTGACTACCGTTATGGCACTACTTTAAAAGACAATAAGAATAGTGTGTCTTGTTTAATGTAAAAAGAGAGAAATGTGCCGACAATTGAATCTGTTGAACGGTTGATCGATCAACTTACCAACATCTTAAGAGTAATCACAAATAAAATGTTTGTAATCATTTTTATTTTTATGGTTATGAAACTCTAAAATTCAATTATGGATCGAGTTTTATAATATAAATCTATAGAAAATACAGTTTACCGCTCTGCAATTCATTTAAATTCAAATCGATATCTCTTGACTTTTGCCATATTGGAAAAGATTTTTTTCGAAACTATGTATTTATTTGTTTACAGCGTGAAAAATGTTACAGGTATATTGTTTTCAACATTCTAAATCGAATCTGTAGGCCTCTTGTAACACAGATTTACTACATTCTTTATTTTATTCTATGCTAGGTGTTTCGAAAAAAAAGTAATAATACCTCAAATATCTTGAATAATTTCATTATCTCAATTGACAAGGCCTATTTAACTTAATAAATGTTGATCAAAAATGAAAACTGTGAAAAACTTATTGACTATCCGCAGGAATGTATATTATTAAGATGACGACAGTTATTGATAACCGATTCCACACATTGGTAATAAGTATTCGAAAGTTATATTTATATTAATTTTTATTTTTTTTTATTCCTTCTAAAAGTTTATTCGACTTTAACAAAATCGAAGGAGATAATAATATACGACAGGTACATATATTAAAAGACTGTAAATTTTGGTAAAATTTTGAGTTTTCTAGCACTGCTTGAAGGGCAACCCACAGTTATGTACAGACCCATGTTTATCAAATTAGTACACGGGTAGGCCCAGAATGCATGTAGAATGGTGAACTAAATCATAATTCATATATATCCTCCTAGAATTTATGAATCTTTGGTTATCATTCAGTTTACAGCAGAACCCACGGGTAACCAAATGTTAAGAGTCTAGCTAATTTACAGCATTTATGTATGTTATAAAGAAACATCGGCATGCATTTTGAAAACACGGAAATTTCCTATTTTTTTTCTCATTTACGTAGCCCTTTGAGCCCATTCGACCGTTGTGAATTACATGCCATTAAATATTAAAGTTTGGCTTTGTTTGCACTACCTTATTTTACAAAGGCAGGCAATATAATATCAGGGAAAACCACGAAAAATTTTTACAAAAAGGCATTATGACGTGCAAGCATGCAGCTGCCAATAACCCTTCTGTCTTTCATATTTTAGGGTTAATTATTAATTATTAAAAAGGCATGCAGTAGAAAATGGGGGAACGTTTTCTGACATCATCTCCCGGTCTATCTAAGTCTTGTTTCTGTTCATCACTATAAATTTGACGGTACTATTCGTATTATGTGGCTTCTTCTTTCCACTCATCTAAAATTCTTTAAAGTTTTACGAATTGAAGTAATGTGGTATAATGTTCCAATTAAATACATTTTGGGGATAGTTTATTTTTAATATTTAAAATTCACAACACAAAAGATTCAACCTAAATAAAAAATATTACAGAATTCAAAATATCATGTATGTTAAAAATGTGCACAATTCCACTTTATGTGAATCACAAACAAAATACCGCGAGGCTTTTGAAAAAATCAAAACGTATATTCGATTGTGAAACAATTCGTTTTCGTCAATTTGAAATGATTTAAACAAAAAAGAAGAATTCAACTTCAATTCACTCTGTCAATCAAACTTCTGCCATTTTTGTTTTTCTATAACTTCTGTTTTAATTTTTTATATTTTATTACAATGGAAGATATTTTTGTATGAAATCATTTTAGAGTCGTAAATTAGGGTTTACTTTCCAACAGAAAAATTTAAATAATTTATTAAATTTTTTTCTTGCATTCGCTAAAATATTGGAGCTTTTAACATGCATTTTTAAGAAATTGTTTTAAGATAAAGGAACCTTTACAAAATTTTTTTTAATCTTTAAAAACCAATATCAATATTAATATTTATTTATGAGGTATTGGATATGAGACCATGGGACAGAAAGGTTGCTTAAATGATTAATTCATACTTAAAACTTCATGGCTTCCTTTTGGTGAGTGTACAAAACTTTCCATCTACGTCATATTTATTCTTCCTATGATAACGTCATTTTTATCGGATGAAAAAACATAGCAGGGAATTTTTCGGACACTATGATCACTTGATAATTCCTTTTCTCAAATTTTCTACATTTGTCCCTCAAAATTTTTTGAGAAAAAACCGTAACTTTATTAATTTCCGAGTTATTTAACGATAATTTAATTATATAAAGATCGCTTTTTTTTGTTGTTGTATTATTCGACAATATTTTTTGCATTTAAATTTCAATATTTCAAAAATATCCGAAACTGCTAGAACGTTTTGAGCATGTTGCCAGTACCTTAATAAAGTTAATTGAAAAGAGATAGGCATTAAATTTAGTTCTCGTGGTAAATTATCATGCCAATTTCAATTCGTGGTCAATTTTCATGCAAATGACTTGAAATTTCTTTTTCAAGGTTCTTAACAGTTCTTTGTAAGAAAAAGACTTTATGTTATATCTTTTTTTAGAAAACGTCAAATTTTTCAATTATTTGACGTTAAATACGTTAAATTGACTAGCCCACTACTAACTAATAATGAAAAACGCAGAATTTTTTATGAGTATAATTATAATTACATAAAGATCGCTTTCTATGTTTTGTCTCTTTTATGATTTAGGGTTGATAACTGCACTTTTTACAGCCAATAAATCAATCGAGATTTTACAATTAAAACATAACATTAGTAAAATGACTAGAAGTTTCGGAATGATATTTTGAAAAACTTGTTTATAATTCAATAGACAATGTCGAAGAATGCATGCAGAATGAACGTTTCGATTTTTAATCCTATAACACTTTGTTTGTAATGAATCATTAAGCAAAATTCAGATATTGTGTCAATCCTTTGAAGTTAAATCAAAACGGTTTCTTATTTTCGGGAATATAAATTAATGCAAATGTATGGTTTATTGATGGGTTTGACGGTCTAATCTACTGTACATTAAAATATCGACGATAGCCACGATATACAAACGATTCAATATAGTGAAGCTAATGTTATATTTTCTTAATAAAATTTTCTTTAAGGCCATTTCATGATTATATTTAGATTACACAATAGAACAAAGTCTATATAAAATATGATACTTCTGTTTCGATACTTATTCAGGGTGGGTCATTTAATCTATAATGGGCTAATAGCTCGTTTTGTAGTTAACCAATAAAAAAACAACTTAAACAAAAGTTGTTGAATTTGATGGGTGATATCATGTTCTGACATCATATTGGACATAGTTCTTCGGGTTCATTTAATAGCAAATTTAGATTCTAAACGGTACGAGAAGAATAACACTTGAAATTAAAAAGTTGATCCTTAATAAAAAATTAACAAGTATTTTTAGAACATTTTTTCAAAAATACGTTAGCTTTCGGAAAAAATGTGACTTAAAAATATGTCATTATTGCATTCAATCGAAAGAAAAAACGTTTAAGGTTTATCGATAATTGTAGCTTAAAGTCATGAATGTTCTCTATTGCCCTTGAGAACTTTAAGCTAAACATGTTTCCGAAGTTAGTGTGTTTTAAAGTTAAAATGTTAGTTTTTTTATGACGATCAACTTTCCAATTTAAAGTGTTAATCTAACTCTTGCTGTTTAGAATCTAAATTAACTGTTAAAGCAACCGGAAGAATTAGGTCCAATCTGATGACAGAATACGATGTCCTCCATTAAACTCTGCAACTTTTGTATAAGTTATTTTTTGATTGGTTAACTACAAAATCAGCTGTTAGGCATTACAGATTAAAATGATCACCTTGTATACGTACAAAAGTTTCTACGCGTGCGAAAGATACTACAGTGAGTGAAAATACGGATGGTGGCACTTTTTTTCTTTTCGTATCATAAGGTTCCGGTGATGCAGACTTTTGTAGCAAGAAGTCAGTAGGTAACGTAGGTAACATAGGCTCATGGGTGGTTCTGTATAGTTTTCTGTGCCCTGAAGTGTAGCCACGGCTTACAAAACTATGCTATCTTATTGTACTGAGCATTACAAACTTTTTCTATTTTTTTATTACAAACTTTTTCCACTAACCTTTATCTGCTTAAAACAGCTTAATTTAACCTCGCCAAGCTACATCTCAATTTGCTCTTGACTTTAGAAATGAATGATGGAATTAATACATTTCAACATTCAAATAATTTTTTCGTTAGGTTGGCTCTTGGACCATATGATATTAGTTTTCTAAATAGAAAATATTTTTCCCTGTTAAAAATGTTAACAAGCTTCGATTAATCATAAAAAGTAATAAAACAAAAATAAATACAGCAAAGCAAGACAATTTCATAGAAACAAGTTTTGTTAGTAATAAAATAGCGTAGTTATATTTTCGCACAATATAAAATGTCTTAATTAAGTGAAGTTAATCAACCACTTTATACACACAACACACTAAACACACCTATTATTTAAACGCTTATTTTGTTTGCTGCTTGCTATAGAAATATTTCCTATTTATTTTTATACAAGTACTTTACAATTGTTTTCCATTTAAAATTATTATATTGTGGAACTGCATTCCATTTTGTAATTAAAATTTTAATATGTTTTACAACTAGAATTTCAAATATTTTATATAAATTTTTATATAAGAAATAAACAATTTTTTTTCTCAAATCCATATCAGGCGTGGTCGTATATACGTATTTTTCACACAGATTACTAATAGAAATAGACACTCGTGAATTGTTTTTGAAACTTTTTTATATGACTCGATTTATAAAGGATGTTTAAAAATTACATTGCATTATTTTAGATATGTGTTCATTTACCTCAAAATAAGCAAAATAGTACATGCCTGAATATAATTTTAACCGAGATGCAGAAGGTTAACGATTTATATGAAAATTATTCAAACTAATAGTTTTCAAATTCTAACTATTTTGATGCAAATTCGTAAACTTATAGTTTTTAAAATAAGAGTAAAGGCAAAATTTGGGAGAGTAGCCATTATCGTGTCATTTTATATAAAAAGAGTCTGTACATTCAATCGATAAACTTTTAAAATTTATTCAAATGATAGAGTATCAAATTAAAGTATTGATTCTCTCTGCGTTTCCGAGCTAAAAATATTTTTAAGGAACTCGTTACTCTTCTAAATGATACGGGTATTTTCTGAAAAAAATGGCCCAAAATTAGTGGGTTTCAAAAAAAATTCCAATAAGATCGGGTCAAATTTGCCTGTGTTATAAAAAAATCAAATTTTTAAACTTTATGACGTCATCAGAATCCAAAAAATTTATTTTTGCTCTATCACATCCAAATTTTATCCAATTTTGATAAACCAAGTATGCAATCCTAATAAATTTGGGTCATACTTTCCAAATTTGTGATCAAAATTAACCTAACTTGAAAAGGTTTCACGAATGTGCAGTCCTGGTCTCAGAAATAAGCCTACTAGTTATAGCTAGCGAAAAACTGACATCACAGCTGAAAAGAATTGAACAAAATTAGTGGGTTTCAAAATAAAATTCTAATAAGATCGAGAAATTTGCCTGTGTTATAACAAAATCGAATTTTTTAAACTTTATGACGTCATCAGAATAAAAAAATTTTATTTATCTTCTATCACATTCAAATTTTATCCAATTTTTGATAAACCAAGTATATAATCCTACTAAATTTGGGTCATACTTTTCAAATTTGTGATTAAAATTAATCTAGCTTGAATAGGTTTCAGGAATGTGGAATCCTGGTCTCAGAATTAAGTCTACTAGTGATAGCTAGCGAAAAGCTGACATAACAGCTGAAAAGAATGGCCCAAAATTAGTGGGTTTCAAAAAAAATTCCAAGATCGAGTCAAATATGACTGTGTAATAAAAAAATTAAATTTTTTTTAACTCTATGACGTCATCAGAATCCAAAAAATTTATTTTCCCTCTATCACATCCAAATTTTAACCCATTTTGATAAACCAAGTATGTAATACTACTAAATTTGGGTCATACTTTTCAAATTTGTGATCAAAATTAACCTAGCTTGAATAGGTTTCAAGAGTATGGAGTCCTGGTCTCAGAATTAAGGTCAGCTAGCGAAAAACTGATTGTGTTGGATTCTTAATTCGATAAAACGGCGGCTACTTTGAACCATAGCTTGGAATATTTTATTGTTAAATAAATATCGCTTTGCTCCAATATTTCAATAATAAATTAAATCGGATACACGTGTCTTTAAAAATTTTGTGTTTATTTTGAACAAATTTTATTTCTGTTACAGGATGAAATTTATTGAACAACGTTTTTATTTATTTTTATTTTTTCAAAGGGTCTTTTTACAAACAGACTCGAGGCACCTGTATGTGTAGCCCCATTTTCCCTTTTTGTGTTTATGAAAGTGTCAAATAAATATATATATAAAGATTTCACAACCGAATTGGATTCGAATGGTAATTTACCATTTTTATGTTTTAAAAACAAATTTGGTTTTGACATTTATGGAAAACCACCTCATACTAATAGATACATCACATCAGATTATTATTGTCACTAAAAATTTGTAGTTTTTCCTTCTGTAATTAAAGATTTAATAAATATTCCACTCATTTAATACATTGAAAATGTTGCCGTTTTTAATATTTACTCGATAGAATCGTAGATTCTAACCTCTTATAAAGCCAATTGCGTAAAAGAATTAGAATACAATTATTCATTATTATAATAGCAGGATAATTAGAACCTTAAACAATTTTGATATAAAAGTTAGTTTTACGTCCCAGATATTATAATACGACTTGGGTCAAGGATCAAGGATCCAAGTCCGGACTCGGGCATCATTTCTTCGAATTGAGATAAAGTTTATTTCTAGAAGACGAAAAGATAAGTGACGATTCGAGAAAAAGAACATATGAGCGAGGACAAAAATGTTTAATCGAAAAATCTTGCATTGCGAAACATGTTTTAAGTACCTATGGAAAAAATTTTGTGTGAAAAATTAATTAAGCCTATTTAGGATTCGTTCCCAAAAACTTCTCACCTCAAAAAGTCCCCGCTTCCAAAAATTATCCTCTTCTCAAAACTAACTCCATCACAATGTTCCTATAATAAACGTTTTCCCTCCATTCACCACCAACCAACCCACCCCTACATTCTCTCCTCGACATGACTTAATTTCAGGTAGACTGGTGAAATCCCATCTTTCTAGCATGTATAGAACTAAAAAATGTGATTTTGAAGGATTTTCCCGAATTTCCGGGGGTTGCAATGTGGAAAATGAAATTCTGTTAGTTTAACTTTATTTCGATTCGATTGGTGAAAATCCCATCTTTCAAGCATGTATAGAATAGATGAAAAACATTTTTAAGCAGTTATAACCGAGAATGTTATGCGTGAGCGCAAGTTCACTAGCCCCTTGTCTGTCTATAATCAAACAACTACCCACTATAAAAAATTTAAGAGGTTGTTGTTAGATTATAGACAACCGCTCTTTGACTATAAAGCATTAAAATGTGTAAATTAGCACACTCTTATAATATGGTAAACCTGTAAACTTGTAGCCACTATATTAGATAGTAATTTAACGATGATTGCATTGTAAAACAATCATGGTATGGTAGTGTAGTTTAACGATAAACAGAGTTAACGATTGATGATTGCATTGTGTTACTTGTCAGATCAACTAACCATATTTAGTATAAAATATCTATCTTTACAGGTATTTAAGCTGTTCAACTACCATCGCATCGATATAATTTTTTTAAATGGAATCTCGTAGAATGTCAAAGTCGTCTTTTTTTAGTTTGCACCCTTTTTGTTGTAATTTCTGCGTGCTGTGTTCCGTTTACTATTTTACCCTTTGACACATGGTAGGTATAGTAGTTTTTTTTTTTTTAAATTGAATTGATTGGTTTTGAAGTCAGTTTTTTATGGGTTACAAGGTTACAAAACTGGCTTCATTTCAATTTTTGCAAGAACCAATGCTTATGTGTGTTGTTAATAGCGCAGCACCAGAATCGGAGTGTGCAATAGTATAAATTAAGGGATTAATCAAGGAACAAACATTAAGGAATTGATAAATCGTATGATATGCTTGAATGATATCTCTGCTTTTCAAAAATTTATATTGAAAAATAAACCAATAGTTAGCCCTTTTTATCGTTATAGCCTGTGAAAATTATATGATGTATCAGGTGGATTGTTTGTAATATAATTTGAAGTTGAATAATCATTCGAAGACTGTTTCAATACAATCATAAGAAACGCACTGTAAGTTACCCCACGTTATCTTGCCAAATGAGTGTCCCGCCACCAAACGCTCGCCACAAAATATTATCTGCCTCTTCTTTGTTACATGATCCATGCTGCTGATATACATACTGTGAATTATGATCCGCCCGGCCAAACGGTCAAGAAGGAATATTATTTGAACGTTATGCGTCATTTGCGTAACGCTATCCGCCTAAAAAGGTCGGAATGGTGAAAAAACAATTCATGGTTTTACACCACGATAATGCACCATCCCATACTGCACTCATAATTCGTGATCATTTCATCAAAATCTCAACCCATATCGTTCCGCAACCACCGTATTAACCGGATCTGGCACCGTGCGACTTCTGGCTGTTCAGCAAGCTCAAAAGACCGCTCCGGGGATACCGTTTTAATACGATCGAGGAGTGCATTGCACACTGGACTACAACCAGTGTTTCGAAGGTTGGAAAATCCGTTGGCATAAGTGCATTGCATCGGGAGGGGATTACTTTGAAGAGGTTGAAATTGATTTGGAAGAATAAATAAACAATTTTCGAAATAAATACAATGTCAACTGATTTTTTGGGCACAGTTCTACCAGTGCTTCATCAACTGATGAAATCACTTACGAATCTCACAGACATATTTTAAACATACGTATAATTAATACTATTTTTATTACTGCGTTTATATGACTTAATGATATTTATGTGAAGCATTAAAACAAGAGTGAGAACATAATTTAATGGGTCTTTTTTGTTGATTTATTTTATAATAATATTATGGTAAAACAAAAGGCGGAGTTAATCAGGTCTTGGTGGGCAGGTCTATCTCTTAACATTACAATTATATAAATAACATTATACGTTATAGATATATACGTTATTATTATTCAATATGGCGTCAGTATAAACTCATGTGGTAATAAAAATAATAATAAATATAAAAATATTTTTTAATAAGCAATATGTATGTATGTTCGTTTTTACATTTTTGTGTGTCAGTCACGCCATTTGTCACCGCAGTTGTTGTTCAATCAATCTTAATTGGTTGCAGAGAAAATTAATTACTTATGAATAGGACTTTGATATTTATCAATACTAACCTTTAGAAGTTATTTTGACTTTTGGATGACATGATGAAGCTCTTCTATAAATTGAATTTTCTATTTTCCCATGAAAGAAACATTTTTCTTGTCAAAAATGTTATTTATATATGTTAACAAACTGATTTCTAAAAAAATTTGTTGTTTTGTTAAAAATTTTGAGCTCGTTAATCTTTTTTTCTCTTTTCCCACTACGGGTACATATGGTATCCATTTCATTGTTACTTAGAATACTTTTTATTTTAGTGTTTGGCTTTTCTACTATATTAAATGCAAGCAAAGAAACAAAATTTATTCACGTGCATGTAGAAAAAGGACCATTGATACTTGTTCTGAAGCATTGCAAAGGCAAGTTTATTAAGTCTCTGTTTAGAAAACATGACCCCAAAAAATTAAAATTATTTGTGAACATTTCAGTGTTTTGTTTTCGTGGACAATGTTTTACTTATTTGTAGGAGAAATAAGATACTGCGCGAAATTTTCTCCAAATAACAAGATATTTCTGAAGAATTTGTGCTGAATATAAATTTCTACACGGCTCAATACTTAATAAACTCGAGAAAGATTGTTCAGACATATTTTAAAATGGTAGTAGATTCTAAAATTGAAAGAGGCAGAAATAAAATCAGGTAACAGGAACAAATATTTTTCGGTATAAAAGCTATTAATTACTACCCACTTAATTTTACATCTTAAAAAAGAGCTGGTAGTATCTAACACCATTAGATCTCGTGGTTTGCTTTCGTGAGTCAAAGAGTAACTAGAGACTTTAGCGCGCCCGTTGTTAAATTATTATATGATTTGCAAGCCCCTGTGTTCTTCTTTGTACCCATTTTTCCAATAGAAAGTATCAAGCGCTAAATCATGCTTGATTATCGGGGAAGAATTTTTTTTATTATTTTCCAATTGTTTTGCCATTTTAATGATTTTTATGAATACCTAATTTTTTAAATTGAATTTTTTTTTACTAGCGACTCCTTTGTTAAAAATCTACGGACACCTAGAGCAATAGTAATTTACAAAATTAAAAGCACTTAAAAAATATGAACTGTTCTGTCTGTATACATGAATCATCCTGTACAATTGTGAAACAAAATAATGTATATATGTAATATGAAACTTTTAACATATTTTTACTAAAATATTGTATACATAATAACACGAAATCAATTCATAATACTTTTTCATGTGGGTATATTTTATGTTGTCCTTTGATCTTTTATACTATCAACCGAAAATATATATTTTAAAATGTCGATTTGACATATTGTTTTTAATGACGGTAAACATTACACATGACTCATTGACTTTTTAGTACAGTACAATTATTATTATAGTATATGCAATTATTTAATTTTCTTAAAAATAAGTTTAATAATTGAACTTTGTTCGATAATAAGGAAGCATCAGATATCCACCGGTAGTCCATTTCAACCTATTCATTTGTTTAGCACTTTTTTTTTTCGACACGTTAACTGTTTTAACTTACTCTTTTATAGATATCAAGGAAATTAAAAAAAGTAAATTGTGGGGCATATTGAACAACATTTTTACGATCCTTGAGATTTTTCGTTTGCGACTTTATGAATTCGCTTTATTAAATGCTGCATAATAGTGTGATACCGCGTGTTTACTTTAAAATTGTGTCCGAAGTCTTCCTAGTAAATTTATGAAATTTTGTTATTAAGTACTACATAATAATGTAGTAAGTGTGTAACACCCTGTTTACCTTAAATGAATAGTTTTTTTCGACCAACCGAATAAGCTACCGTTTTTTGGAATTCAAAAATATAAACTCTGCGTTGCCTTTGAGCATCCTAAAAAATAACTGCTCATTAAATCCTTATTCTTTAAGCCCCGAACTAAAATAAAGGGTGTTATAAGTTTAACCACTATATGTGTGTCTGCCTGTCTGTGGCATCGTAGCGCCTAAACGGATGAATCGATTTTGATTTTTTTGTTTCATTTGAAAGGTAATTTAATGGAGAGTTTTCTCAGATATGTTTCAAGTTCGAGTTTAAGATTCCGTATCCGAAACATTTGTCGGTTTTTTTTTAAATAGTGTAAGTTTCGTAAACTAGGCGGAGTCACTTTATTATTTACCACATAATAGTGTAGAGCCGTCTGTTTAACTGAAGCTGCTCTGTTTGGCTTTAAAAAAATCGCAGAGGGTGGTCTGGCTAATTGAGTTTTATTTTCCTTAGGATAAATTGAATCTAGTTTAAACAATAATATTTTTGAACAAAAATATTAATTTTATTGGACTACAGTTTATTCTATTTACTAAACATATATATAGAGAGAGCATTGCGGATATATCAAGAAAATATCGACAAAGTAAATGTATTTGTTTGAGTTTTGTTTTTGGAATCGTCGTCAAACAGAAGCCAACTGATTCAACAAAATTGATTGGATCCTAACTGCTACATGATTGTTTATAAAGTCTAGACCTAAAGAGAAAAGATAAATAAATGTTTTGAGGGTTATTTGTTTAAATGTTAAAATAAACAAATTAAAAATGTCAAGAATATTAAGTTGAATTTTTAAAATGTTTGTACAAAATGTTTTATAATTTCTGAAAATTAGTGGGAAATATTACTATAACAGTCGATTCACACTATCGTTTGGTAATCAAAATTCGAATTAGGTTAAGATAGATTGGTTAAGATTATCAATAGATGTAGTAACATTTTCTTTTTGTGTTGTTAAAAATTGTAATGTTTCCAGAAAATGCAAGTTGAGGTCCTAACTAAATGAATCGTGGATACTATACTTTACGAATTAATCATTATGAAAGTATCTACATCCTAAGAAGACTCCCGTTAAACATACTTTTTCCATTCCAATTTAGAAGCAACAAATGTTAAAATCTTGTCCAATTATGGTGATATTAACGCTTAAATGAGAATGCCTATTGGGGAGAAGTATAAATACTTCACTATATGACTAGATGAATAATTCCAATGATTATACTGCAGAAATGTAGTGAACTTTAAGGTAGTTCCATCACGCTAGCAGCAAATCAAATGGCAAAGGATTAACTTTTTTGCGTAATTAACGTTCTATTAAAATTATTTTGGAAGTTTTTGGATAGCAAGCCAATTAATTTTTTATGTAGGTATTCTTGTGTAAAGGGCGCGCCCAAAAAAAAAATACAGTTAATCGAATACTTAGATGATTTGTCGCATTAGGTTTAATTAACTAGTTATTCATACGTAACCAAACAAATGACCAGCGATTTTGTAAGTAAATATTCTATTTACATCTATGGCGTTAGAAGGAAGTGCCTGGTTAATAAATCAGTATTAGTATAATAACATTCTAGTTGATACACATTGCTGTATGTTTTTTTAATAACTGTTTAATGTTTTAAAGTATAGGCGCGCAGACTTTGACTTTTTTGTACCCTTTATAGATTTTAACAAGAAAGGTATGTTTCGAAGTGTAAAAAATAGTTAAAATCATCCATGGGCAAACGTGGCTTAGAGAAGCCAATCAGACTTCTCTACCCTAACCAGTGTCAACCAATAATACGAGTAAGACAGAGAGACAACATTTTTTTTCTACCTATCTCATTACTATTAGAGAAACTGAGATAGGTAGAAGAGTCGTATACCTGTCTCGCTTCCTCCTCTATGAGCAATGCGGACTTGCATAAAGAGACACACAATAAACTTTATGACACGCAATAAACTTATAACAATGGTGGCTTTGACTTAAAATAACTCGCCCACGCCTGGTTTAAATACAGAGTTGCTACATGTTTAGAATCTAAACAGAAAATAGTTTACTATAATAGTTAATAGTTTTGAATTAAATTAATATTACATTACTATATTTTTTCCCAGATAAATGTTTTAACTTAAAAAAAAAAAAAATTGGCATGATACTCTGCATTTAAACTGAGTGAGTCTCACCTCAGAACATATCGCAAGTTATATTTATTAACATGGATGAAGGCGAAGGCGAGGACTGCCATACTAATGTTTGGAAACCCATGCTGGCCCAACCTTGGAAATTGGCCGAGGCCCGGAAAATTTGATTTGGGTGTTTGTAGGTAAGCTACAGGTATGCGGCAAACACCTATTAGGATAGGACTGGAAGTTTGCAATTGTTGCTCTTTGTTTAGGCGTCAATGAAAACTCACGTTAACTCGAGCTACTCCATTTTTGGTTCTAAAAAGGTGAAATTTACATAGATATCGGTTCCTAGAGTAGTGATATCGAAGGAAATAATTTTATTTTGATTATGAATGGCATCCCAATACCATGATCGTACTACTTTAAAGTATCATGATGTGTGTGAGATGTGATATTTTCATCATATAAACACACTCTTTCTATACATTCAAAATATATTATATTGTCTTTGAGCCCGCAAGCAATGTAATATCCGTTTTATAAATGAAGTATGTGTCACTCTGATACAAAATGACTTTTTGTATATGTGAATACATATACTACACATTGTGTATGATTAATGTCTTTTAAAATATGATTGCAATCAACAAACTTGTGATTTTAATTTGACATCAGTTATGCCGATTATTGGTTAAATTACGCTACAGGCTAGGCATTTTTTTAGGTCTGATAACCTGTGGCGTTGCATTAGGCGTTGTCTATAGCTAAACTAGGCACATGTCGATTAACTGTTAGTAAATTGCTCATGGTTAATCCGTTTCGCTTTAAAATGTATACAACATGTATGTAAAATTTATACATTTTAATATTATTAATTACTAATGTACAGGTTGATCCGAAAAACACGAAAAGTATCAAAGTTGTGTTTTTTAAATGACACCCTGTATATTATTTTGTTTTTAGGTTCTACGGTCTAAATAAAAGTGAGTTCCATCAGAGTTTATCTCACTTAGAATTTACTTTCACTTTATTTTCTGAAAGTGTAGTAAAAAACCCGAAAACACGAAACAGTTAGCTATAGAAAAATTGATAATATTTGATAGATAAAGAATTTCATTTTACATCTGATATTATAACCATTTAAACTTCTAATTCTTCAGTCATAATTTTTAGACAACCTGTATACGTCATTTAAGTATTCATAATTGACAGAAAGCTCAATCGATTAGTAAACTTCAAGTTTGACCGTAGAATCTTAAAAATAAATTAATATACAGGCTGTTCTATTTCTCAAAATCGAATTTAACTGTTATCTTTCGTGTGTCAACGTATACAACCCTGGATAAATAAGGTATTAAAGGTGTTGTATCTCTCTGTCAATTACGAGCCCAAAGTATCTTTTAGATAACCCTGAAGATGTAGGTCAAATTTAAGGTATTAAAATGATGTTCCCTTTTGAGCCCAACATTTGTTTCTGTAAATTAGTAACCGTAAAATATTTTTCCCATTATCGATAAAATGATCCACCTATGGTTAATGATAATCGGCACAGATCAAATTTGCGCCTTGAAGTCACTCTTTTCGATTTGTAGTATGCAAATGATTGAATTTTCAATGTATAACATTTACATATTTTTCAAGCATTTTCTTTCAGTCGCCTCTTGTAACATTGGCACAAGAGCATTTCCAGGCATTGGATAAGATCTTCTAAGAATTTTCTTTGCTTATTAACAATTTAAAAAAATATTCAAAATTTCTTATATATTCAATATTTTCTTGTCTCACAATGTATTAAACACGGATAAAAAAGTTTTTTAATATGAAATTTTTTAAGTTGGTCTTGAAAATATTATTCAAAACTAAATCTGTCAAAACTGTATGAAGCGATATATAAATTCCAAGTTAAAATTTCTAATAATTTACATTAAAAATATGGATTATATTACGAGACAAAAAGTAGAGTCAGGTTATTCGTATCGAGATGGAATTTGGAGTGGAGGTGAACCTAATTATGAAAAGTTGTCTGTTAATTTAGGCGTCGTATTACATCGAAAATTATATAATCGGCGAAATGAAATATTTCAGGTATAAATAAATAATTAAATAAATAAAAAAAATAAAAAACCCGATATAAAATATGGGCCTAATGGATAAAACAGGTACTCACGAATCTTGAAGAGAATACATCTTTAAAGTTTAATATATTGCTTACATAATTTCATAAATTAGAAAGAATTAATTAAAATTTACTGCAAATTATCTATTAAGCATAATCGATTTCAAGAGTACTTGCCTGTCTTCTAAGTTCCTTAGGAATACAACTTATGGTAGTTAGTACATTTTAAGCAACTGAGCAATTAGGGTTGACTTTCCAATTTCCAATTTCTAGATAAGCTTTCAGTTTTATAAATTGGTGTTTCGCCTACAAAGAGACAAGCCACATTTGTCGCTTATTTGATACAGATGATGAGTACATTGTAGTTGTAATGCGTATTTATAATACTAATAATCAATCTGGGCATTGAGACGAATTTGTAATTTTAAGAATGCAGTTGATAAACCTTTTAAAAAGCGTAACCATAACTTATGTGATACATCGAAGGTTATTCATAGCCTTTATTTTGTTGTGCAAAAACGAATCAAGTATTCATCTTTCGAATAAATCTGGTTATTACGTTTATGGATATAATTTTTAGAATTATTTGTTTTTGTTCATAATATAAGATAAAAACTTTTAATTGGACAAAGTTTCGTGCACACATAATTGATCTATACCTAATTGTTAATTTATTTAAGATTGATCCTAAAACAAAAACACACCAAACCTGCAATGAAATACGTGATCACGCTGTTAATTTTTCTACATACCTTAAACACGTTATAGAAGTAAACGTTGGTGATGTGATCGCATTGTGTACCCATAATGATAAGTATTCAATTATTTTAGTATTGTCATCCATTTATTTGGGTTTGCCTATTTTTTGTATTGATCCCGAATTAGAGCAAGGTAAATCATTTGTATCATTATTTGTCAAACAATTAGAAGTAAAAGTACTATAGTAGTAAACAATAATTAGAAATAAAAGTACATGAAACTTATTTCTTCAAACTATTTTTAGCTAAACTTAGCGATTTAATGCATTTAGAACACAGTTAGCTTCCGCACGCCTCTTTTTTTTTAAATCTCCGAAATTTTAGTAAAGTATCCATTTAAAATTATCCTTAGTGTTATGTACTCCGTTGTCTCTGGGACAAGTTAATTTTTTCATAAATAGTGCTTTTAAAAAGTTAATTACCCATTACCTCAATTATTTAAAGCACAAAATAATCTTCGAAATCAGTAGTAAGAATTTTTTGTTCATTTTAATTTCAGAAATTAAATAATTATTTATTAAATATACCGAAAATTGAGATAATAAGACTGGAACGAAAATTTAAACGTTTTAAAGCTAAACTTTTTTAGGTGAAATAAATCGAATTGTTGAAATAATAAAACCAACTTTGCTAGTTTGTGAAAAAGAGTATTTGTTTAAATTTAAAAGTTTGCAAATTAAACATAAACTTGAAAAGAATGATCAGTTTGATATAAATTATTTATCATCACCAATACGCGAAAAAAATTTAATCCTGAAAATGCTGATCCAACAAAAGCAATTGTCCTTTACATGTGTACAAGTGGATTTACCGGCCCTCGACGTATTGTTCCAT